>NC_136548.1:11975853-12190304 GCF_910591455.1 Pholis gunnellus
TGAAACGTCTTAATTTTGAGTTCCTGCAAACTCTTTTTATTTATTTTTTGAGTGTTGGGTTTGTCCTCTTGGCTCTGTGTTGCAACCCGCCAAATAAATAATTCCCTGGAATTAGGTATTTTTACAGATCCATCTATTTGAGCCGAAGACAACTTGTGTCAACAACTATAGATTTGAATCAGAGGGGAAAGTGTAAGCCTTGTAAAGAGCAGAGGGGGTTTTTCTAGTGTGGAGTACCGCACATGATGGGATGAGTGACTTCTACTCACTTGCCGAAAGGTTAGGCTTTTCCTTCTGCCGGTTTCTTTTTAAAAGAAAACATGTCGGCTGTTTGATAACTGCTTGACATTTGACAGTCTTTTCAGACCAATCAGACAAGTTTTTTTTTTATTTTTTATGTTTGGCCGTCTGGAGGAGCAGCAACAAGGAAAAAACATACAGTATTGTCACTTTCCTCAAGCCTTTCAAAGGTTGTCTTTCGCCACAGCTATCAACATCAGATACCACGAGTGCTGTGCTTTTTTCTTCTTCTTTCATTTGTGTTTATTTTTCTCTTCTTTTTTTTTGGGGGGGGGGGGGCCTAACCCAGTCTGCTGAGACCTCATCACTACCATCAGAGCTGAATTCAAGAAAAAAACACTTTCCAGTGTCAAAAGTGTCAACCGCCTAACCTTACTGCAGCGCTGCCACACCGCGAACCTTCTCCTCTTCACTTCTCTGCAGTTCTCAGAATCAGCTCAGCTGGCTGCACTGAAGCACTCTGTTTTTTTCCCTTTGGGGCTTTGTCGCTATATCTTTCTTTATAGTTTCAGAATGTGTTCTACTGTAAATTATCAACTGTATGTTATCTTGGAGGAAAAGCGAAGAGCTAGAGGGAAGCAACAAAGCCACCAGTCTCCCTGGTTACATAATTCATGTCAGCCATATTCAAATAAAATTTATCACATTGTCAATCATCGAAAAGCAAACGTGTGTGTGTGTGTGCGTGTGTGTGTGTGTGTGTGCGCGCACAAGAGCACTGATAACTCTGAAGTGATAAATTAATAACGTCCTACCATGGGAGCATGTGAATGAGCATGTTTAGTCATTCTGTTTGACAACAGAAGGAAACGGCCTATTCCGTGGGGTAGAAATCAAATTTCATACTTTTCATAGATATTGTTCCCTCCTCCAAAATGTTTAAAATATGGAGTCTTGCTCTGGCAGGAAAGTGGCTCAAACAGCACTTCACGCTGAAGTAACTTTTGTTTGGCCGTAAACCAGGAGAACACTTTCTCAAGGAGAAAAAACAGTATGTGGCCTGAATGTCTTTGGATTAAGGTGGAATTGTTTATTGAGGACAACACTAGTCCACGACTTGTGAATAAGTTGGATAACCTTGAAAATAAAGGTAGCGCCATATGCTCGTTTATATGTTTTCTTTGCGATCATCTTCTCTGGACATTTCTCTCTGTTGTCATTTCAAGGATAAAGACATTTTAAACAAATACTCTTACCTGGCTGACCTGTGGTACCTAGCTGAGAGTTATTTTCTTTATCAAAAATAAAAGAACCATTGTGATGTAGTTGATCACATACACACAAACGATGACTCGCACGTGTCCTCAAACCAGCAGCATACTGTGCCAGCCGTCCCACACCTGCTCTCCAGTAAAGTAAACTCTGCGTCTTTAAGATCTGTCTATAGAGAAAGATTCCCCCGAATGCATAGGCTTCAACATGTGAAGAGTGACTGAATGGATGATTAAAAAAGACTGAGAGACACACAGACTTCTCCACTGATTTCAGCTCTGAAGTCAGCCAGCCAGGTGTCGAGTATCTGGGTGGATATCGTTTGAAAAACTTGTAAGAGCCTGAGAGAGGGAGTGACTGATTTTAGACTCCTGAGCGATTATGAGCAAGAACAATGTGCCACAGATAAACAAGCCCTCACATCTCAAACTGGAAGTCTAAAATGTTTGAACGTTTGAAACTTAAAAATAAATAAATTAAAAAAGACGAGCCTCCCTATCATCGGCATAGAAAGCATGAGTTTTCAGCATGTGTATATCGGTACAGACAGCCTAACACCATATGCACCCACTACCTACTCCATTCTGTCCTGCTTTGCCCGAGCGTACTGATAGAAGCGCTGCTGCTGCTGCTGCTGCTGCTGTCTAAACGGAGGTATGCCAAACAACTCATTCTCTTTTTCCCTCTCGTTTCCTTTTGTGTTGGGCCAATCTGACCCCTGTCTTGCACCAGGTGTGCATTTCCTTGATCCCGCTCTCCTTCAACCCTCCCCTTCATATTTACACCCCTGCCGCCCGCAATGAATGATTCACTTGGAGAGGCTCCCTTCCTCCATCAGAAAGCTTTGCAACTATACACTACAGCCCAGCCTCCGTTTCTCTGATCTCACTATGTTGTGTAACGCTTGAAAAACCCTTGCGTTCTCGTACTTGTTTCTTTTTTTTCTCCACGCTCTCTCTCTCTTGCTCTTTCTCTGAGTTACATTCAGTATTGACTGTTTATGCTTTTTAATGTTGCGGAGAGGGCCCGGGGCTTGCGGATGGGGGAAAAGCGCTCTTCTTGACACACTTACGCCCCCGTAGTGAACTCTAGCTCCCAGCACTCTAGCAAGTACACAGACCTTCTTTTTCCTCTCCCTCTCTCCTCTGTCTCTTTCGCTCCCTCTCTCTTTCTACAACTGGGAGCTCCTCTGAACATCAGCACCCTGTGTTGCTCCACTCCAAAGATCACCTTATGGAAGATTAAGATGCTCAAATGCTCAAGCAAAATATTTACACAATAACCCCCCTTTTGCATCAAAGCGGAGGCAGTGGAGTTGAGTGGAGTGATCTCAGGGGGGAGTTGGAGGGCGCCAGAGAGTGCAACAGTCACCTCTGTGCAGAGAAGGCCTCGGTCAAACCTGACAGGGAACAGAAGTGATCTCTCCATCTTCAGGTCCTCCATGTGTCTTCCATCTGTCAGCCCACCTTCAGATCCCCTTTTGACTCATACTCTCTTTCACACACTTACTTTACCGATCGATCTGCTGAAATCTCTCCAGCCCAGTTGTGATGAGGAATGACTACCGCAGATGATGCCTAATGTGAACACGCAGACTTTAATAGTTATTCGTCTGCTGGTATATTTAACTCGCTTTTCTTCTTATCTGGCTGCCAGAATATATTTTTCCTTAGTCAAGCAGCTTCATTTTGTGTGGGTATTCTCAGTAGAACAGTGTAAAAAATAAATTGCAGCATACGATGAAGCCAGACCAGGGAGCCATATGTTGACTGCTGTAGGCAGTGTGGGTCAGCCAAGTGTCTTGGATAAGTCTCTGGACTCCCTCTGCACAGCTACGCGGCAAACGCGATCTAATTTCAATGCAAAGTGTCGTCGTATGCCTGCAGCTAATACGGAGCGACAGCTAGCCGCTCGCTGAAAGGCCGGTGTCTGCTCTTTGTGTCGGCGCCGATGCTTGTGATGGCCATCTTTAACAGTCTTCAGTGAGTGTGGGCAGCCCATGTATTATCACTGGATTTTCTTGTGTGTCCCTGCCGCTTTGATATCCAGTGATTGACTCCTCACTGGCATTTTCAAGAAAAGAAAAGGAAACTTCAATTCCCGTTCATCTTTCAAGTCCCGTTAATCTGCTTAAAGAGCATTTCATGGTCAAAAATTGCATTCAGGCGCCTCTTGTTCTAGAGGCAGCCACTAATAGAATCGGTTTGAAGGCTGTTTGGAGTGTGTTTAATGAACACTGGTACACAGTCAGATCCATCAGCGCTGGCTCTTTGGCGGTGACAACCAGATCCTGTAATGTCGATGTTTGGAGATAAGGCTACAAATTAAACAAGCACATCTGTCCCATTGTGCCCACAAGGGAATATACGTTATGGTTCAGGAAACAATGAAACACAACTCCATCCCAACATGTGACCAGATAGATAGCTATGATAAGAAAACACTAAATGGGATTGTAATGTGAAAAAAGGCCGGGGTCTGTTTCTACTCCTTAATCACAGAGCCCGGTGACAGACCAAAGAAGATGCTTTCACCGTCAGACAAAGGAAGAGAGAGAGGCTGAATCTGTGGTGGCTAGCTGGGACACAGCCCCCCCCCCCCCCCCCCCCCCCCCCCCACCGCCACCGCCACCCCGCACCCTCCCTTTTCAACTAAAGGAAGACATCATTATGAGTAAATGACATGAGGCGGTTGGTTCTGTTCCACTCCTGGCCCCCCCAAGGACTCTTTTGCCCCACTGTGTAGCCTGTTCCCATCCAGCTTTGCTGCTGGCCAAAGGCCTTCAGAAGCCCGGGCTCAGGCTGCAACTCAAAGAGATGGACGCTCGCACATTATTGATTGGACACTCGATAAAAGGTCATGGGGGCCCTCCTCTGCTGTGGGGTCCCGCGCTGCGAGTAAGCCCCTCTTCATCCAACCACACACACACACACACACACACACACACACACAGCACTGTCCCCTGCATCAGCCACCTGGGGGATAAGCATATCTTGCAAACAAGCTAATCATTCTCCGTTTTTTCTCTCCCTTTTTCTCAGACGCACACACACGCACACCTACACAAACACACACACACACACACACATAGACAAACTGAAAAGCGCCTGAGTGGCTGACAAATGTCAGAATGGCTTGTATGGGATTTTTAAGAAAATTATTTATTAATTGAACTGGTTAATTAGGTCCCTGAGGCTTGCACGCTAATTGAGAGCCACAGAGCTGGCGAGGCAAGAAAGCCAAAACAAAAGCGATGGCTCAAACAAATGCTTGAGAACGGCTAACTCTCACACTCAACACACACACACACACACACACACACACGAGCAAACACATACACGCAGTCGCCCATAAATTAACGAAAGAAATAAACAAACAACTGTTTACATTTTTTTTCTTCATGGGCTTCCCCTTTTCCTCGCATAATTTTGTGACCTGCCAAATGTTCTCCTCTTCTTGATGTTCCAGCGATGGAGAGAGATGCGCAGCCACTGAAATCTGCCACATTGCACAAAGCATCTGTCTCCACACAGCGCCCTGCATTCATTAAGTTTGCACCAATTAGCAGCCATAGCTCATAGCACAAACATCCATTTGTGCCTCCCACTTTGAAAAATCTTCCTAAAGTGAATGTGTCCCTCAATATGCCCTTGTGTCACCCAACTTTATCTTCACAAAGTCTCTGTTTCTTGCATAATTAGAGAAGAAATCCATTTCTTCTCCTATCTTCTTTCAGGCTCTGTCTTTGTCCCTTTTTATATCGCGCTCGAGTGCACCTTGAGAGCGAGTGTGCTTTTGTCAAGAAATCACACCAAGGTTGTCTGAAAGACTTATGAGATGGAGTCATAGGCGGAGGTTGGTTCGGGGACCAGAACACAGAGAGACGCACGCTGACACTTCGACAGTTACACCTGTTTCAACAATTATCCTGCTCTCTGATAAGAGCTGAACTCCTTGGATGTGTGCTTCGTCGAGTTAACTGAAAGTTTTCATTGGTGACAAAGTCTTGTGTATTCTAACTTCCAAGCCCCCAGTTCCATAGCATTTGAAGGTTGGGTTATTGTGAAGGAAAAAAGAAAAGTAGCTGATGCTGAACATTATAAATAGATCTATAAACCTCTTTGTATTTTAATTTAAAGTGCAACATAGGAACATAAGATTTTGATCTGTGGAGCAGACTTAAAAGACACATGGAGCTTAATTGGTAACCTCACTGCAGTATTGATTCTCCATGTCAAGTGATGGATGATTTAGGGATTTCTGGTAAACAGGCGTTGACAGTGAACATCTAGGTCGGATGGTGTTTTATAGGGCATATACTTCAAATTTACACCATATGTAGAACTAATTTGAAACATCCTAGTGTTTCAAATCCCACACAGCCTACATTTATATATAAATATACTTCTTCTTTTTTCTTATCCACACAAAAATCATTTGAGGGGGGTTGGCATGTTTCCGGATGTGAAATTTGGCAGACCCGCCCGCACACATTGAAATTCTAATCAACGTAGCATGTTGCAGTTTCTACAAAAGGTCAATGTTTGATATCAGGGGTAATTTTGAAGGCCTTTAAAACAGTCCTCCTTAACATTCATGAGCATACATGACCCCAGCAGCTAGAGCGCTATCACATTATGATTACCCGCTTAACACTACCGCGTTCCGAAAATTGCCCCCGCCCCCTCCCCAAGTAAACTCTGCCTCTGACCTGCATTCCCTCACTCTTGAGGGACCGCTTGCGCTCTGTCTCGGAAGGGAGAGTCGGATGATGGGGCACTGGGGTCAGATGCTATTGAGCGAAGCTTCAAATAAATGTATGAATAAATTACTCGATAAATGAACGGCTGGACTGAAATCACTGGAGAAAACCAAAGATTTGAACCTTGCAGAGAGTAGTCGTAGAGAAAAAAAGAGAAGGGGAAAAAAAACTATCTGAAACTGCTCTTTTCTCAGTTTGGAAGCTTACAATTTTAATTTCTTAGCTGAAAAGCAAAGTTTTTTTATTAATGAAAAGCTCGGCTAAAATCATAAGATAAAGACTCGGATTGAAGTTGAATGTGTTGTGCAAAAAAAGTTGCAGTTTGATCAACTGAAAATCAGTTGTCTTGGTAGAGAAGCAAAACTGTACCAGCTAATAAAGTCGAGCCTAACATTTGTGACCCGTAAGTCAATACAACTTGTTACCACACTTTTAGAGATGGGTTAAGGAGCTCGGACATCCAGACGATGTCGGAGGAGAGTCGCTGCTCCTTCGTGTCAAAAGAAATCAGTCGAGATAGTCTTGACATCCGATCAGAATGCCTCTTTTTGAGGTTCTCTAGGCACGGCCTACTTGTAGGAGACCCTGTGGTAGACTCCGATCACGCTGGAGAGATTATGTACCTCATCTGATTTGGTGACGATCCCCCAGGGGGAGCAGGAAAACGTTGCCGGGGAGAGGGAAGTTTGGACTTAGTCTGCTGCCACTGCGATCTCGGATATGTGACAGAAAACAGATGGAAATCACAACATACATATAATACACAGGTCTTCAATGACAAGTCCAATTACTAATTATGTGGCACCTCCTCTCTTACATTTTTTTAACCTGCAGACAAAATGAAAACTTCACCAGGATGAAGTCTCTGAACATGTTTAGCATCCGAAGGCCAATTTAAAGGCAGCGGACATATTCGAGCCAGAAAGTGAACACAACAACTGCCTTTCTTTAACCTTTAGGGCTTTGAAGTCGCTGAATCCAAAGGCTGCTACCTATGATATATATCTAGTGCTTCAGCCAACACGGCGTGCTGCGTCTGTTGATCATGGATGTATGGTGGTGATTCATTCTTGTCCCACAACTGTGACTGGCAGGTGCACAATGTGAAACGAAAAAAGAGAAAGAGAAAATCAAAAGAACTTTGCTCCTGTGAAAATGTTCACGGTGCCACGGCAGTCGTAAAAAGATGCTTATTGTGTACAAGCCACTGAGTCAAAGTCAAACATGGATTCCATAAAAGATGATTAGTAAAAGCAGTTCAAGTTGTGTAAATTGAGTGTTGCCAACTCAGCCCAATCTCCTCCCTAACTCAAATTATAGTGTGTTGCATACAGCTGGTGTAATATGCATGAGAATGCCAAGATGAATGTTTGAAAGGCGCAAACCGGAATGGTGTACTGCCAGGGGCAACAAGGTCCTCTATGCTGGTCCAACAATTACCATATGGACAGCAATTTGATAAGTGCAGTTCTATTTTTTATCGTTTACAGCTATCAGTCTTTAGATGTTTGTTTAGGGATGTCCAGTGTAAAAACATAGATCACAATCTGTGGTAAATTTAAATCTGAATTTTTATTTTTATTTTTAATGATTAAAACAAATCTGTTTTTATATAGACTGCAATATCTACTATAAAAATCTATTTATATTCAGCAAAATTAGACTATTAATCCTGACAAAAAGGCAGCATCAGAGAACATGTAAGCAAACCTTAGCTGATCTTCGTGGAGCCGTCATGAGGGACCTGATCCTGGCTTTGTACTGTATTTTTCTCAAACTTTACTGTAGATGTGTCAAAATATAGCATTTTCCTTGCAACTCAAAAACAATGTAGCCGTCCACACATAGAACAGCTACCTACACAGTACATGCCTTTAGGATAATGTTTGATATCGCTATGAAATTTAACATCATTTGCAAAAAAGTTGTTGGAATAGAGCAATTATTGTGTGATCAGGATGGAGTGCTTCAGTTATTCTGTCTTGTATACATCAGTGATTAACTCCAGTAGCACAGTGTGTGAAACTGTGACATATGAGTCTTTTTTTTCTTTATTTTTGTTTAATTTGTGCGCAAACACTACCAGTGCAAATCACCTTTACATCTTTGAAACTAGATCATCTTAACATACGAGCAATATGGAGAGGTTTTCGGATTTTACTGAGATGTGTGATCTAAAAAAAAAAAGAATGTACCTTGCTGTTTTGATTTCAATCACTACATTTTGATGAGAAGAAAAAGCCATAAAGCATCTGTCCTGTTTTAGTTTGACATCAGCCACAGTGTCATCTGCAGCTGTGTCTATGCACAAAAGATTTAAGGGTGTACTGTGGCTGTGCCTCAGCCTGATGAAAATCCCCTCTACACAGCAAGGCCTTGCAGTCCCAATCCCCCTCAGACCGGCAACGATCGATTGCTGGTTGTTATTGACATGACACCTGCCGAGCTGGGCTTTAAGCTATCGAAAACCGATGTGGCAGATCAAAAATAGGACGCCAGCTTTCATGTTTGTAAACAGTATCGATTTGCATAATAACCTTAAAAATTAGTTCCCCGGATTAGGCAAGGACAAACCTGTTTCAGCGTTTGTTATGATGCTTGCAGCATATGCCTAATTAGAGAAAGAAAAAAGGCAGAGGCTGTGATCGGCTTGAAAAACAGGCTGTGATCGGCTTGACAAGTCGGTGCATCGCTGTCAACACCTTTTGGTTCGCCACTGTTAATGAAAGCCATTTCCCATTAAATAATAAAATAAAAACGCACCTCTAGACTTCCACGGCAGACAAAAGCGCTGATGCGTCACTTTTACACGGATGCAAATTATTGCTGCGTGTCACAATCATTTATTCATGAGGAGGCCTTCTATCTCTTGGCGGGTTTACCTGTGCCATGGAGGTGCTCTTTCCTCCATCGTGCCACGGCGCTGAGAGAGATGTCAGCCTCCAGGAGTGACGAGGAGACAGACGTACTAAAGAAACAACACGAGCACCACTCGCTTTACCAGACGGGTCCAGTTTAAAAGCACTGAATTATGTATCTTAGCGGCTGACACAATCACAGAGTGACTTGTCAGCATTGAATATCTCCATTTCCTGTCTCAGACAAACCGTGACCTTGTTGGCTACCAAGGAGCATTGATTAGCTACAGATGCCTACAGATATTCAACTGATGCCAATTATAATGACATTTACAGAGAGCTTGTTAAATGCCAGAACCATCAACTTCATGCTGGGCCTTTTACTAAATAGAATACTCACATTAGAGTATCAAGAATTTAAACCTGCATTTCTATAATTCTTGTGTATTTTGATACGTTTGCACTCCAGTGCTGCAACACAGGCATCACAACAAAAGATGCTGCAAGGCAGAGATGAAGGAGCCTTCCATTTCAACTCCCAGTTGTGGACATTTTTCGTATAATCCGTTGTAACACCATTCCTGCTGCAGGAATTCCCCAGTGAAAAATGCAAAAGATTAAAAAAAAAAAAAAGCACAAGTTTATGGAAAAATAAAGGGCTAGTGGTGTCTGACAAGCCTTTAAATCTAGGACAGTCATCCCAAAGAGGACTGCACATACTCATTGCAGGGACATAAAAGCAGAGTTTTGACTGATCTGCGAGGGCGATGGAGATGGTAGGCCATTAGTTGGATGGCGTTATAGCCTGTGAAGACGTCTACAGCACCCCACGTGTTTGAAAAATGTTGCACCGGTTTTTATACTAAAAGCTTTTTCTTTTTTTTTAAGAACCAAACATATTTATTCTGGACGCGCAGATTCAGGGTGTCAGAAAAGAGTTTGATGCAGCACAGAAAGATTCCATCGATTCATACAGGCGATGTTTCTAATTTGTTTCTTAACATTTTGTTACAGCTTTACTATAAGCTATAAATCAAAGGTCAACAACGATACATGTCAAAGCACGATGAATCCATGGAGAGCAGACGTAGTGTACATATAGATGTGGAAGGAAAGCCGGAGAAAAGCAAGAACCATAATAACGTTCAACAAAACCTCATGGCTGGATGTGGCAGACTACCACAGCCAGAATGGTTCTCCCAGACCCACCTTAAGAAAACAATGCCATATGTGCAAGCTTATTTACGAAGTGCTGACACTAGGGCCTGAAAGAATTAGTATTCTGCTCGGTAAATGTTTTCCTCTGGGCTCTGTCTTTGCAACAGCTTACAGATGTTTCAGCCATGCAGAGAACGCAAGGGTTTTCCCACCACGGCATGAATGAAAAAGCATGTTGAAGGTTTTGTCCCGGCCAAGCTCAGAGAGTGATCTACAACTTATACTCGGGTGCACTTTGCTAAGTACTACCTCCTGCACTGGCCAAGGTTTCAGCTGACATGGACGCTATTTAGTGCCGCTTCCATGGAGTGCATATTGTTCGCCACGGCTTTGTCAGGCTGGCGAGTCTCCAGCAACAGATGTACTGGAAGCAGTGAAAACAGACTACCCTGCAGGAGTGTAAAACATGTTAAATGCATTATAAGTCCGTTCATAAACTTGCAAATCCTACTAATTGTTTGGTGTTTGCTGATAGAAGAGGTAGAGTTTGTGAAAAGGCTATCTTTTTTTGCTCTTTTTCCAGTTTCTCTTTCCAACTCTCTTGTTGTCTCTGTTCGCCTCGCTCACACGCACACACTATTGAGGAGTCATCAAATCAAATGGAGCCAATCTTGTTTACAAGGAGTAGCGCGGGACCAGCTGACTGCAGCGGCTGCTCAGTCCCAGCCTTTACTCCCATTTACTAGTGTAACAAACCGTCAGGGAGGGGAGGGAGGCAGGGGAAAACATTGTTATCAGCAGGCCAGATAAACCCCCTCCAGAGGTAGCGCTGATAGAGAGGCAGCCCCGCCGCTGGGCAAATAGAAAGATCATATCTGGTCCTTGCACTGACGCGGCCAATCAGCCCAGCAGAAGCACTGAGGCTTACTCGAACAGGGGAGATGTGGGGAAAGAGGAGACCAGAGCATCACCGGGTCTGCTCCTCTTTTTAGATGGACTTTTAGAGGAGAAGCTGGATCTCAACCGTCTCTTAGAGACGGCTGAGAGGAGAGGGGCCTCTGCTGGAGCTGCAGGGCTCTGGGTTGGGTGATGCTTGTGTGTTGAAAGAGGTTGCTTTTACAGGTGGAAAGGCTCGAGTTCTGGTTCTTAAATCTTATTCTGGTCACCATCTCTAGCTCCACAGCTACTTTGCAGAACCAAAATGCTCTTAATTGAAATACCCGGTGTGTTGATCGACTGTTTCCGGACATCGACTCTATGATCAATAATGATTGCGGGTTGGCAAGATTTAATATTGATTGTTAGTATTTTTCACGTCTCTCGATGTGAATAGGGAGCGGGGGGGGGGGGTGCACCCATGCAATTATAGTTATATTAAATTATTAGAAAGTCAATCTTGACCTTGACCATCAGCACTTCAGCTACCAAAACTAATGTGTATTTGATGCGATCAGTAATGACATCAGTTCACCAGCTTCAGTGGAGGTCCTACAGTATATCATCACTCCTGCAGACCTCTGCTATAATACTTTTCAAGGCAGACTTTGAAGCACTTGTGTTTGTGATAGAATATGGAAAACACACTTTTTTTAAGGTTTGAAAATTTACTGCCTTCAAATTGATGATGTTTTTCCGACCGTCCTTGCTGTAATTGTCATTTCCCAACTTTTCACTGCTAAATGGAATTCATTCTTTGTTTTTTATTTCCGAGCATTGGCTTTTTTTATTACCTCAAATTAAACAAAAAAATGTGAATGTAATAAATTACATTCACATTTTCTTCTTTTCTATCTAACATTTGTATCTCTTGCGTTCCCTCCCGAGATTACAGTAATCTTCATGCTTTTCCTTTGCTCACATTTTTCATGAATGTGCCAGAAAGAAGGCAGGCAATGTGTCCTCTCTTCTCATCCACCAGTGGCTTTAGCTTTCCTTTTTGGGCAATTACTTTGAAGCATCAGCCTGACATACCTCATTCCCCTCTTATCCAGTGTCTATGAAATACACTCAAGGCCTGAGGTATAAATTAACTAGTTATTTCATGTCTTATTATTGGTTTTGAGAGCATATTTTGAGTGTAACACAAACTTTTTTCTGATCCTTTACCTCCCGATGATTCATTTTAAAAGCACTTCTCTATCATGCCATTCAGCTCTCACTGCAGTCGGCTTTGCGACGGCTCTAGAAAGGGGCACTTACTGAAGTTGCAATGATTGTACTTGAGTAAAATATTTCTGCACTCTTTCCACCTCTATTCAGCAGTTTGATATATGATAGTGAGAGGCCAAGCTCCTCTATGACAAGCAGGAGGCACATTTCTAGAGGCAGAAAGGAGGGCTGCAGGGTGAAGAGGCTACAGCTGTCATTGCTCATCTTAATGGCATGCCAGAGTGTGCAGACACACACACCAACACGCGCAAACCCTACACACACACACACCTACAAATATGGGGTAAATGAGGAAGCTTTGGATGTATGCGGATGTATGCAAGTGAGGCCTCGCACACGCTTGCATACACATGAAACTGCGCTCTTTCACACGCACACGCATGCAAAATGTGCAGGAAATGAGGAGAGGAGGCTTTAGATGCACATATAGAAACCGTAAGTACCCATGTGTGTGAATGCATGCTCCCTCAGACAATCAAATGGATTCACATAAACACACACATTCGCTGGATTTGTACACAGATATGCACGCTCTTGCACAACATGAATATGTATTCCTCAACATTCAGAAGCGAGTACACAGCCATTCACACGGATGGCACATACTGTATAGCGCACAGACACACCTTCACACACCAAGCGTTGCCTGTGACAGATGTTGGCAGGAATATTGCCAGGAAGAAAGCGCCTTCATTTCTTTTTATTCCCTCTGTATTTTGGCATGCCTATCTCTGTACACAGTGTGGCCATGTCACCAAAGCTGTTTCTTTTCTCTTCCAGTTCCTCTGTGCACGTCTCCCCCCCACCCACCCACCCTTCTCCCCCATGTTATCATCATGAAATTGAAGTCATTTGTGCCAAGAGAGATTAGAAGAGAATCGGGGAAAGCGAGGGGGACATTAGCAAAGATATTTTTGTCAGTAATGAGCTAACTCTTTGTTATGCGCTGGGCTAAGGAGGTCTAATGATGACGTTTGTACCAAGAGGAAGAAACTGAGTCTCCAGAGTCCACACACAGCCAGAAAGCACAGGCTTTGGTGCAACTCTTAACTCTATTCAATTATGCAGATGAGCCCATTGGGCTAGTGTTGGCCGTCACTTTAATGATGACGTGGGTAAACAGACATCGCTTCCTTTTTCCTGTCTTTAAAAGTCCCACCCCAGCCCCCCTGCAAAGCCCTTTATTTCTTATTTTGCACCCGCAAGAAAGTTAATTGTCTTAGTCATTAAAGAGGTATCAGCTGTCATGCCACTGACAAAGACGTAAAGAGAAGGGAAGGCAGAGGGATGTGAAGAAGAGAGAGTTGAGAGGGATTTATTTTTTTGCCTTCCAGGCTGATGGCAAAGAATCTCCTAAGATGCAATCATGATATTTTGATGCGGGATGAGGGCTGATCAACCTCTCAAGGCGAAGCCTCTTTGGAGATGTTTCTCTGTTCTCCCCAGTGGCCACCGGGTGGCAGAAGAGCACAAGGAACAGGCCGCTCTTTTAAACAGCTCTGCTTCACTCACCAGAACATCGAGGGGAGGCTTTTTGCCTGCTCGCAAACCAACTACAAGAAACTGCCCCGACAGCCTTGGAAATGATTGTTAAACTGCAAGAATGCAGATATGCTTCATGATCACATGGCTGCAATTGTATAGATACAAATGCATTGACATGCAAGCCATTTATTATCCTTAAAAGGGCCTTTTTTATTTTCTATTGTGCAATAATAAACTAAAATGCAAACAGAGTCTTTCAGATACATTCAGATACATATATTATATTATATTACAGCATGTGATCAATGCATTAAGCTGAGAAGCATACTTTTACATGCACTCTGGCTTACAGGAGTAGGAAAGGATAAAAGTGTGAATATATGAAGTTTATACAATTTATGTGATATAGCTTTTAGAAGAAAAATCCCTTTCCTTTTGGAAATGTTAAGTAGAACTATTATGCAGCATTGCGTAAATCACAGCGGAATTGTTTTTGAAATTTGATGAACGTGAGGCATTACATAGGTTGGTCTATAATGTTTTATGCTGTATATATCTTTTAAAAGTTTTTAAATGAAATGTATTTAGGTGTAGCCTAAATTAGGACATATTCAAATATTATACTTTGTAATGTATTTGAATTACTCTTAATAAACATGAAAGCTGTTTAAAAATCCAACAAAAGCTAAAATGTATATTGACATTTGTCAGGTATTACTTTCTCTTTGGCGGATGATACTCACTGTGACGAGTGTGTCCAGGACCACGAGCAAAGTAAAGAATTTGATTGGTGATATTTCATAACAACAGGCTCTGTCGGATGCGTTGTCTTTATGGACCGTAGCTTACAGTCTATCCTTTAGGCGGGCGCTAATCAACCTGCAAATCAAAGCGAGACATTATTCAGAAAGTGTCGTGTTTTTGTCATTCTACTGATTGCACAACGAAAGCCCTGAGGTCTTGTGACTGAAGACAAATTAACTTGGGAATGATTGTCACATCAGAGTCTCTCGCTCTCTCCATGCTATTCATTTAAGTCTCTGAGCACCGAGACCAGAAGTTGTGTCCTCAACGTGAAAAAGAAAAAGAATCTGACTTTGGCATTAGCTCCATATTTTGCTTGTTCCAACTGTCTGCTCACTTGTATTTTTGCAGTCTGCCCGGAGGAACTGGGTCCACTGAATACCAACGGTCACCACAATTCACCCCTTAGGGACATCCTTTCTAAAGTAGCCACGGATCAAGGCTTTCTTTTGCTACAAAGACTTATTGTATGAAGGTATTGTCACTCAATGTGTTGGTAAGTGGATTCTGGGTAGAATCAGCTCCTTGAAAAATGTCCTCATGTTGTACTGTGGTCTTGTGTCAGATCGTGTACAGGGAGGGCGTACACAATGCAAAAGCTGCAAGCTACTTATCTCTTCTTTTTTTTTGTTGGTCTGTTCTGTCTATTTCATGGACCGACATTAAAACTTCTCAGTCTCGAGATGTAACACCATACCTGCACCCAGATTTGCATCACACCGGTAGCCGCACAACAAAAACAAAACCGCATTTAGGTGACATCTTCCAAATCAGAACAACCTCCCCTCTCCAGCTCCCCTTCATAAAACAACCCTCCAGGGAACAAATACTAAGTGAAAGCATGTAGGTAAGCGAGACAAACTGTGCGGGAGAGATGTGGCCATTGTGAGTGTTTATTGGACACCATCTTCTTGTGATGTGACAGGGGGTCCGAGCCTCATCTCTACATCGTGCATCTAGGCGCTCTCAGCAGGAGGCTCGCGCTCCCCTTCTCCCCGGCGCCACTGCCAGCCGTCTCTGCCGAGGTGGTGTGCTAATAATTTAAACAGCCCAATCAAAGGCAATGTGATGTTTCACACAAGGGAGAAAAAAGGATAGGAGGAAAGTGATTATTAGTGTTTGGGAGAGGCAGCCAGAGTGATTGAGCTGAAGGGGGACTTTGATTCTGGGGCCTCTCGTTTTTCAGAATGGCATTGGGTTTAGCCGCCAGGCTTCAGGAATCTGGTGAGCTGTCAGCGCATGATGGTTAATTCTTTCTTTCTTTTTTGCTGCACGCTCAAAGCCACACACAAAGAGATTCACTCTTAACAGTTTATTGTAGTAAGCCAATACCAAGTCCATCCCTTCTGAAGGGAAGGAAATAGGTTTTGTCTTTTAGGATTGTTTTAGGTGTTAAAAATTTGATTTTTTTTTTTTATCGTTGTTATTGTTTTTATCCTGCGCTGCTGGAGAGGAAAAGTAGAATTTTGGGAACAGTTTGAAAGAAAAAAGCCACTTTGAAAATCACTTCTGAAGGGTAGTTAAAATAGTTAATGTTCAGTTTGGTTTGTTGTTAGGCTACATTAAAATCACTATCTGGAACGAAAACATCGACACACACACACACACACACACACAGTAGAGATGAATCACCTTGGCTTGTCAAAAGGTTGGTTAATAGACACATTTGATGTCACGCAAAGCCCAATGGTGTTGAAAGGGTTTTGTTAGTGTGTTGATATCACCTCCTGTGCATAAAGCTCCTCTTAAAACAATAAATAGCAATGAACGCATCCAAAGCCCCTGCAGTTTAAACTATATCCTTTTGATATGGGATACCTATTACTGTTGGCTTTATCTAATGGATTGGATTCCCACACCTCATCCCTCCGGTGTTTCAAAGCACTGAAACCTTCAAATGTAATGTGTTATCAGCACATTAGCTGCTCCAGAGCCACTATCAATGGCATTTCTTTCTGCAGGGGACAATGTAACACAGTATGAAAAAGGGGAACGACCTTTGAACTCACTAACACTTGAACTTGCTCACTGGATTCACACCATTCGCTTTGCTATTTGTCCAACTTGGGTGATACTCAAAAGAAGACAGAATGTTTCTATTGATCAGAAACGTACTGTTTGACTAAGAGTTGTGAGTTTATTGCTTTATTCTTGTCTAGTTGGTTTCCTAAATCAAGCCATTCCCCCATCACTTGTAGGTTGTCTTTGCTGTTGGACAATCTTAGCAAACATTTTGCTGTAGTTATTCGTGAAACTATGACCTGCATGATACAAAATACAGTTGGATCTCAGAGGCCAAAAAAGTAAAACATGTAAGGGAAGAAATGAAATCTCGAACCAGCCGGTGACACAAATAAACACATATCTACCATTGCTCTCCTTAGATTCTCACATATTTGGAGTTCAACATTAGTCACTAGAAGCCATTACAAAGTCTCAATGTGATCAGATCCTGTAACATTAACATAATCATACCAAATGTCCACCTTTTTCGCCAGTTCCTGCCAATTATCAGCACATTTTGGATGACAGCAGCATCGAGAATTCACATCTGTCGTGTCTGCATTTCCCGAAAGAAAGTTTCCAGCAACTTCTACCAGAAGGCATCTGAATTAACTGAGCAGCATGTAGCTTTCTTTACAGTGTCTCCTCTCCTCCAACAGCTGTGATTGGTTACATCTTAGCTTACCTGCTAGCTGCAGTTGACAATGACACTAGCGTGGGTATTTTCAGGGATGTGATTATATTAATTGATTGCTCTGAAATGCATTTGAGTGAACATGACACAGCAGACTGTCGATTCCCAAATCTGATTAACTGGAGGTTTGCTAATTGATGTTTTAGAATTATACTAATTCATTTCTTGCTAATTTTACACTTCTAACTCAAATGGATACTGCATTATTTGCTTTGAAAATGTGGTTATAATTACAGTGGTTTTGTCATTCAAAGACTGACGATAGTGTATTGAATTGTGAGTTTAGAGGCTACTTATTTGTACCAAAATATCCGTCAATTAAAATGACTTCACCTGGCTGGTTTGTCGACATGTTGCTCAGCAGAAATATCTAACCAAAACCATAAATAATCCCCCCTAACCCTAGTCATTTATGTAATTCCCCTATCGCAAAAAAAATACAAAGTTTAATGTCAGAGCAGTTAGTTCTCTGATAAACTGGTAGTAGTGTTGCAACAAAAACAAGGCTGTCAGATTTTGCAGAGTTTTATACAGAAATGTGCGCTTTTCATCTCATGTTTCCGAGCAGGTTAAATTGGACATGACATTATCCAGTAGCATGTTGACATAACTTATTACCCTGGATTCCAGCTGTTTAAGCATTGGGCCAATTTAAACAGTGGCAGCTGTTAATGACCATCTAACCCATTTCATCTGCTGGCCACAAAGGCATTGAAGTAGACAGCGCACAGATTAAATTGTCCACCACCTGTAATTTTCCGCAGAGGGAGGCAGATGTTTCGTATCTTGTCTGGTTTTGTAGCGGCGTACCACAGATATGTCTTGTTGAGGTAGCAGAGGAGTGCTCCATTGGATTCGTGTATGTATCGTAGTAGAGTACAGTTCCCTTCCCATCTCTCCTGACTTCTATATTTCTCTGTCCCTCTTTTTAAAATAGAAGTGGTGAAATTGGCCCCGCACACTCCAAATTTAGCACCACTCCGTACTTTTGGTTAGCCTCCCTCAGTGGCCCACTGATTCACTTTGAAATGTTCCAATTAAAATAAAAGGCTAATTGTTAGTTTGCTCAACAATTCTGCGTATGTGTGCCGTCTTCAGACAGAAAAACCCTCTCCTTCACGTCTATAGGCCGTCACAGCTCAAATTATACGTGGCGCGTCTGAATGTATGCGTTGTGTTTATCCCCCATATACTAGAGTTGTTATTAGGAAGTATGCAGTGCATGTGAGGTCTTGTATGATAACAGGGTTAGTTGCTGTGCTTGTGTGTACAGTGCACTCTATATAGATCTTGTCTGTGTGCACTCTCCTGTGATTGTGCTTGAATGCTGCAGCAAAGCGGGCAGACATCTCCAGCAGCAGACACCAAACAGCTCCTGAAGGGGCGGTCAGGCAGCAGCTGTTTGTTTATTTAGATCTAACTTGTAATTACGTCTGCGACAGACTGCACCACGTAGAAAAGACTTATTTGGCTCCACTCACCAGCCAATCGTCAAAGGGCGTTCGCTGTCCCTCTTGATTACAGTTGTGGACTGTAGCCGTGCCATCCCAGCGGCTCTGCGGGAAATAAGCCACCGGGATCTCATTTAAGAAGCAACTGTATGTGACTCAACTGTTCTGAATGTCTTGGTATGCGTAAACATTTCACATGACAGAACAACACTTTTATTTCTCACTATTAAATGGGTAAGTTTGTGCCTCTGAAAGTGGAGGTCTATACCTCACAGCAGTAAGTGTGATTGTAGGCTATGGTTGGCACATGATGCTGTTTTTGTTGTTAAATCCGGTGATGTGACAATACTTTTGTCCAGGTCGAGGGGGATTTTTTGCTTATGATACAAACTGTATGTAAATGTCCCTCTACTGCTTGCTGTGTTCCCTCATTTGGCATTCATAAGCAGTTGTGACGACCTCATCAGTTAGATGGAGCTGACTCCAAGACGGAGACGAGACAAAACCACAGACCTCAAAATGAGGTGAGCGGGAAGACAGAGACTCAACTTCACAGGGAAGCGTGCAAACTGAACCAAATTCTCCCTCTCTCTCTACCCCGTCTTCTCTTTTCTTCCCTCCCCCTTTCTTCCCTCGCTAGTTTAAAGTTGTCCTGGCTTTTATTTTGAGAAATATTAATTTGGTAGAAGAGTGGTGTCGTGTCTGAAACACAACACAAAGCAAGTAAAAAGAGAGAGGGAGAGTGAGAAGAAGGGGGAAAGAGGGGAGAAAAAAGAGGCGCAATGCGTGCACATTTCTCTCGCTTGACGTTTTGCTGAAGTTTGTACGCCACTTGAGCCCGCCGTTTCCCTCGCTAATGATACCAGCGGAGCCTCTCTGGGGAACGGCGTCCGTCGTGCGCCTGGCTTTCACATTTCCAGCACCAGGTATTTTGGGATACGCAAGCGGGGACTATGAGGCACATCATTCCAAGAGCTCATCGGGCTCTCTCTCTCTCTCTCTCTCTCTTGCTTCCCCTCTCCTCTCCAATCGGCTTCACTCCTCTCTTCTTTCTTCTTGTTGTTGTACTTCTGCATACGCAGACATTCTCTGTCTCACTCTAGTTCTCTGTCTTTCTTTCTTCCTACCTCCCGCTCTCCCTCTCTCTCTCTTACTTTTTGATTTGGTAAGGATGATTTCCAGTGTGGAGGGCGGAAAAAAAAATGCGTGCACAGGAGAGGGGAAAAACCTTTTTATTAACTTATTCATTGTATGTGAAATCAAGAGGTTTTTTTCCTTTCTCCCCTCCGCTCCCTCGCCCCCTTCCTCTTGGTTAAGGCAAATGAATGTTTAAAGAGGTAATTTACTGGGGCCTGGCAGGATCCACATTGTGTATTACACAAACAGGCGGCAACAAAAGGAAATTCTAATCTAGACAGTAACACGACTGCACGGAGGATCCTCGGCAGGGGGTCCAGATGAATTATACAACAATCTGTGTTCTCCCTCGTTTAATTTAAAGGTCTGTTTTCAAGGCTATCGCAGGCTCGCACTTCAGAGGAGAGACTTGGCCCGTTGAGGTCAAGCCCATATTGACAAATATCAAGAGGCAAGAAAGGAGCGCTCAAAACGCAGATATGAATAAGTAAAGGCAAACAGATAAGCAAACATAAAGCAATAAGGGAGAGGGGAGGCATTCAGACAGGCATACACACAACACTTGCCAATAAACATGGGGGCCCAGAAGAGGTTTTCCAAGGAACTGAAAGAAACATGAAAACTAAGAATGTGAAGGCACTTCTTTTTAAATGGGAAATAATCGTTTGTTTGATGGCGCTGCATGGCTGTCAGGGTCTTCACACAGATATACAGTAAAGAAGGTGTCATTTTCAGACACTGCTGTGCTCATATAGGCCTGTTGGACCTTACCCCTTGAGGTTTCGTTAGCAGAGGTAGAAATAGATTGCATGCATAAATTTGTTGCGACGCTGCTTCCAAAAATGGTCCAGGGCATTTCATGAATTTTAGTTTGTTACATAATAGCTATGCGATTGTGCCAGGTACCTCATGGTGCTTTTATTTTTAACTTCCACTGATGCATTTTCAAATAACTCTGTGTGATGTCTGACTAAGACTTTGAACACAAATATCCTTAGAAGAACAGCCCCCTGCTGGACATATCTTTTCTCTCTCTTTCTCCTTTTCAACCGTCTCTTTTCCTCCGCAGTTTTGGAAAAGAGAGTCAGGAGGTGACAGAATTGCCCAGCCACCCCGAGTCACCTCTTGTCGCCACTGATTTTCTTCATAGTTCATGGGAGGCCACACACTGCAGCCTCCCCCTGACCACCTCCCCAGTCCATCATTCCTCAGACAATCAACAGGTCACAGCCCCCTAACCCCTCCCCGTGGCTGACCACCAGCCTGCTTCTGACAGGATGAGTTTGACCTCTGACCCCTTGAGCAGACAGCTCAATCAGCTTTTTATGGCACCAGTCATAGCAGAGAAAGAGAGAACATAGCCACATCACATGGCTCTGGGGGGGGGGGGGGGGGGGGAATAGACAATGGCAGCCTCTTTCTCCATCTCTTTCACCCTTCCTTTCTCATTGTAACCCTTCCTCAGCTACTTAGCTGCTATGTTAGGTATTGATTTAATAGCGTGACATGACAAATCACCTTCATTCTCATAATAATCTGTGTTCTTCAAGAGGCTTGTTTAGCTTTTATTTTGCTTGCCCATACCTCGAAAGTCATAACCCAATGCGGAAGACGATGATTTGATTGAGGAGTTATTTCAAAAACGGGAGAACTCTGATGCAAATCTGGCCCCTCAATCACAGCAGAACTGCTAGTGATGTTTTCTCCCCTAAGTCCTCTGAGCACCACCGCTGATTTAACCTCCAGGGATGAGAAGCCCGTGATCACAACGCTCAGAGGAAGTTAGCGGCCTCCACTCTCCAGAGGCCAGCACTTCCTCTTGATTTTGCCTGTTCTGTCGAAAAAGAAAAGGAAGGTAAAGATAAAATAACACCCCTGCTATGCTGTGTGTGTGTGGGCTTCACACAACTGTAAAACTGCGTCATCAGCACAAAGATGAAACTCTGCGTGTGTGTGTCTGTGCGCGAGTGCATGTGTGTGCATGTGTGTATTTTAGACAAGGTGCCTGCCCTGGAGCTAGATAATGTGAACAGAAGCAGATGGGGAAACTTAAACGCACACCCACTAGGGTATAGCAGAGCTGGCACAAAGTAAGAAGAGGTCTTAGAACATCTCCCAGCACTAGTGGATGCCAGCACTCTCGCTAGCACTGAGACTGGATGACAAAGAGAGTGAAAAAGAGAGTGAGAAAGAGAGAAAGAGAGGATCTGTTGTGTGTGTGTGTGTGTGTGTGTGTTTTGTGCAGCGCCTCTACTTTTTGTTCTTTTTGCATATTTATTCTTTTCTGAAACTGTCGGCCCTCTGTCCTTCTGTTTTGTGTCTCTGTGCTCCGACACTAAGCATGTCTGAGTTTAACAAATTCAACCCAGTACAGTCCACATTAAAACACTTTCTGCTATTTCTTTTTGTTGTTGTTGTTGTTGTTTTCAAATGTAACATTAAAAAAATGGGCAAAAGTAAAAGTGGGGACCTCGGATGCTGATTGTGTCCAAATGTAGCATGGTACATGAGGAATTTGACTTTAACTGAAGGCCATGATCATCCAGTATATTTAAAATAGAAAGCAAAAGCACAGACTTTAACGTTACTTTACAGAGCTTTAGTACCCTCACCATTGTTAATAAGCATATAGTAAGTTTATCAAGGCGGACGTGCTCCATGTCTGTGTACAATCCCTTTAAATTCTGGATCAAATGAGCTTAAACGTTATAATAGCTGATTTGCACTCACTTGATCGGTTAACCCCAAGTAACACGGTTTCATTCCATCATGCAAACACACATCGGGCCTTGCTGGAATACAACTATGCCTTACCATTCATTACTGGATATATCTCATTTGGATGTGAAAGTAAAAGCAAAGGATGCAGGGTGTGATCATTTATGAGACAAAGAACTGTTTCACTGTATATCTACTCAACAATTGTGTAAGAAATGTGATTATGTTGCTCTGGATATCTGTGTTGGGGGAGATTCTCAACTTCCTGTCATTTATTATCAGATCCTTCCTTCACAACATTTTGTTAGATGAGCTGCTCTCTTTTCTGCGGACTAGTTCAAATCATACCTCTCTGATAGAGATCAAAGCGTGAATAAAGCCTCCAAATGGTTGATAAATGTGTCCTTCAAGGATCGATATTAAGCCCGCTGCTATTTCCACTGTACATCATTTCTATTTATTGTTATGCTGATGATACCTTGTGTGCCACGATGCCCTCCCGAGATTACAGTCTGCATTGGATTAACCTCAAGACCTCCCTGTTGAATTTGACATACATTTCACAAGAGCTAATGTTCCTAAACCAATCCATGCTTCAAAATGACATCTAATTGAGTAGGACATAATAAATACTTAGGAATTCGGTTACATCTTGCTCAAACATTTTACATTAAATTTTGATTCTTAGATTGACAAAGAGCTTGTTTTTCTTTTTGAAAACAGAGAAGCTGTGATACCATTCACCATACGGTCTGGATTGGATTATGGAGATACCCTGGATGCTCATGCTGCTGCCATTACCCTTCAACCACTGGACCCTGTCAACAACAGAGCCATTTGATTCATTATACAAGATAACTATCGCACCCACCACTGTGAGTTTTATGAAAGGGTTGAACGGTCATCAGCATTCCTGTGTCTTTATTTAAAAGGCTTTGCTTTTGAAGCTGCAGAGATATTCAACATCCTTTGTTGAGTTCAGAAGACACTAATTCCTCTGAGAGCCTTTAAAGCCTTCCTATTCTTTAATTATATATATTATGCTATTTGTGAATAGTTTACTGAGCCGTGTGTGTGGTGGTTGTTCGTATTAATAACCTTGTTGGGATCTTCTGCATATATAATTTGTTCTCAGTCTCTATTGCGAAAGAGATCTTGATCTCAACGCGATTTCCTGAATAAATACAGCTTGAATAACTAACTAACTAACTCTGCCTGTTCAGCAATCTGCAAAAAGCACTTGTACAAACCCATAGTCATGCATCACATTTTGCAAAGCATCCAAGTCACTTGGGACCAATCCGTTAGCCCCATAAATCAGCTCCGGTTCTCCACACGAGTCAGCCAGAGGAGGCCGGGGGTAAAAAGGAGGCCAATGAGTCCTCCTCCCACAATGAGCTGCACATGTTGCTGCCTGGTGGGTGGGTGCTGCAGAGGTCAGAGGGGGTGTGTATAGGTTAATAATGAGGTGAACTTGATCTTCTCCAGTCCCAGAGAAGACCGGTCGCTCTTTCCCCCCAGAGGGGAGGAGACCATTATCTCAACAATGTAAGAAGAGGAAAGTGATGAGGGAGAGAGTGGTGTTTTCTCTGAACTGCTGGGTCAGATAATGGCTGTGAGATTGCAGATAAATGGATTATTAGCAGTCATAGTAATGACAACATGAGTAAAAGTCGTACTAATACTATGCAGAAAAAGAAGGAAAAAAAAGGGAACAAAGATATTTTAAATGTACATATACTAATGTCAATACTATAGTATTTCCACGTTTTAGTACAGAAAGAAAATACAATACTTTACCAGACTACAAAACAAAAACACTTTTTTTCACATAAGCCAATGTTGCCAAATGTTAAACACAAGCAGCTGTTTGAATAAAATGATTTAAAATGGATTGTAAACCAAGTATGACAAGTAAAGAATTTGTGTTGAGTTCCAATACCATCAGTTGAAGTATAATCACTGAATTAAAGAATGTATTTGCCTTTGAATGTTCAGTATTATTCAATTCTGTAAACTCCATTGCCGCATTATCAGTATACCCTGTCTGCACATGGTAGGTCTTTGTATGTCATGCCATGGAATGTCAATCCTGTCTAGTAAGCCTAAATATACTTGTATGTGATCAAAACTCCAGGTTTAGTGATTGTACTAATTTAAGCAATTTTAATTCAGATATTCAAAGAAATGTCTCGTTAAATCATTTCTATAAACGTGCTCCTCTGTGATGTCATGCTAGCGGCCGAGCTTTCTGGATTCTGGGATTCCCAGCGGCGTCTTTCCGCCATCATCAGCGTCGTTCAGTAATAAGCCAGCGGGCAAAGGTGATCCTAGTGCTGATCTCCTCAGGCACATTGTTCCTATAAGCTTAATGGTCCTGAGACTTTTAACACACTTGACCTTCAGCATAGACTTTGGAATGATGGAAAGGGTCTCGGTCTTATTCACACATGAAGCGACCCTGCTTTTATCAAATCAAATATTTATTCTAAAGAGAAACTGATACAGATTAGCTTCATACCGCATATCTGTTTCTGGGCAAGCCATCCTGCACTGTTAATCCAGTTTATGAAGAGATTACTTACTGTATTTTTTCCCACTGTGTGAAGTTACTGGTTTCATGGTAGCTAATTCCAATAAAATTTTATTTTAAGATTGAAGCTTCCAGTAGATGCTGAGACTAACAGGATTCTGAATTGGCTTTTTTGAGAGCAGTTAAAACACTTTATGTTTAAAAGTGTATGAAAATGTGCCAGCGGCTAAGTAGCTGTTGATATTAGATAAAAAAAAGTTAGGACTAAATGTATTAAGGAGCTCTTTTGTGAATTTAGCAGGATAGCATAGTGGTCAGTTAGAGGATCTTATATGAGATAAGCCAAAGGCGCATTCAGTTCAAACCAGCTCAACAGCTGAATGCTCTGAAGTTACTGATAGCAGGGCAGCCGGAGAGAGAGCAGGGACCATATAGGCAGTTTGAAAAATAAAAAAGATAAAACCCAAAAGTACTCGAGCAAGGTTTAAATTATATCATGAATTCAGGGGGAATTAAACTGGAATAGTATATTTCACACAAAAAATGATTTGCAGTAAATAAAATCACCGCTTTATTGTATCAATCGTGTTTAATTCAAATTAAACAGATTATAAATCTTAGTTATGGATAAAAGAGCAGTGACACGGATTGCTGCACTCTGTTGATGCCACTTAATGCCCTTCAGGTAAGGTCTGGAGATTGCCAATGCTCTCTGTCACTCGAAGCCAGACATGGATGTGCACACACACACACACACACACACATACGTACACACATACACACACCCTTGTAAGAACACTCAAGTTTGATTGATGAGGAAATAGATGGCAAATTGCAGTGTCCATCCTGATGGATGACATCATTTGGCCCAATGTGCTGATCACGTATGCCAAACCAGAGTTGGGCGCCCTCCCTTCCTCCACTCCCTTTTGCCTACAATTGATCAGTGGGAGTTTTGTCCACCAGACTCCTTTGAATTTAATGCATGAGGAGGGAGAGCGGTTGACGCGGCTCTTTACTGCCTGTCCCAGTCCCTCGGCCCCCTCCCTCCTTTCCACTCCCCCATCTATCTTTATCTAGAGGGGTCCAAGCCATGACAGATCCAGTAGCACTCTGTTTGTTTACCCTCATACATAGACAATCACTCTGTGTTAAATGGCCCTTCTGCTTTTAGATGGATTATTGTTTACACAAGTTCAATTATAGGGGGTGTTAAATGGAGACTTATTGAAGGGGCGACTAAGAAAGATGGGCAGTGATTGTCAGTCCTTGATATTTTCTAGTCGGTGTTTGTTCTCATCATCAAACTAAAGCAAACATTGTCGAGCCTTTCATTTATAGCCACCTTGTTTGCCAAGGAATTTTGTAAAAGCCTGTTCAAACAATGAGTGTCTACATTAGAGGCAAATATTCCAATTGATTTGTAACAGCCTTGACTTTTCTTTCTCACAAGACGATGAGATAAACCTTATAATGTGTAAATAAACCTGGAGAAGGCCTCTGACTGGAGTGAGAGGGGTTGTCACATCCATTGGCACAGGAGAGCTATGCATATTCCTCAATCAAAATACCTACACGTGTAAAACATCTTTGCCAGGCCTTGTTCTCCCAGAGGGTTATTTTGTGGAAGCCATCCAAGCGCCACCTCATATTCCAATGGAATGACAGGTGAGGAAGAGTTGGAGGAGGAGGAGGAGGAGGGAGGTTGGGGGTGGAGATGTCTTGATTGATGGGCCGATGGCACGCGGTGGCGGCTGAGTTTATGAGCCAGAGCAAATCTGAATATTGAGAATTCGGCCATCGTGTCACACTCGCCATATTAAGAATTATTTGACAATGCATTATGTTGGAGATCTGTCACGCAAAAAAGATGAGCATGCCCTCCCCTGTGGCTGAAATTACAACCTGCGGTGCAGTGAGGAGTGGCTCCCCGCCCCACTTTGGGAATTCTCTGTGGACAGCTTTGACACGGGGGCCCATCGACAGGGGCCCTCCTCACTTACTCAGAGTTAGTGACTGCCAAAACGAACGATAAAGAACATCAGTATGCATGGATTCCACTGTCGTCAGATTTGTACTGTATTGTTTGCATGCATTTCTTTCCTTCATATGTGACAGCAGAAAAACTGAGCACGGCATGTCAATTCAAGCCGATGTTTCCACACCTCTTTCCAGTCCAGCGCTTTACTGATCCATGGAAACTATTTGGCTTAAACATGCCACCCCATCCCCAGGTTATTTTACACTGCGCACGACATGGTGCTAACAAATGGCTTCCACCTGAGCTTACTGGATCAGGGTGGTCCTTCTTGGCTCTCCACGGCCGCTAATCTTAGCTCTCTGAGCAGCATGTGATCATTTTTTGCCCATAAAGGACGCTTCATCTGGTTACAAGAGGCCCGGCTGAACTGCTGTAATGTGACTGATATACAAGTGATCGTTGACTGCCGCGATTGTGTGGATATCTCATTACAAGGTGTCATCCTCTTTCATATTTGGACATTTTAATGAGAGAAATGAACACCCAAGGCTGTTTTCCTGTGTTCTTTGTTCGCTAGATGCACACATGAAAAATAAAAAACAAATCTCCTGAGCTTCACAACACTTCAGCTTGTTTTTTTCTCCAGCGTTTAGCTTGTTGTGGCAAAATGACAATCAAGAGTGCGCTGTAATCTGACATTCATTTAGATGTGGGCCGTGGTCCTCCAAATGGTGAAGGAAACAAATCATTGGCCCTTTAATAATAATCAATGCCTGATCCCCCCCCCCCCCCCCCGCCCTCTTCTTTTCCCCGTGCATCATCTGGTGTGTTGACTGTGTGTGTGCGTGTATATGGTATGGTGTGTGGTGTTTCTAGGTGTACTCTGTGAGCCATGTTTTTTCCTCTGGGGGTCTCTTTGGCTGACCCCCCGACCCCTCTTTCTCTGAGGACAGCCAGCTAAGAACCAAGCAACATATCAAAGAGTGGGGGGGCACAGCCAGGCCACTGGGTTTCTGGCAAAATCATCTCAATAAATAAATATCACAAGACACCGCTGGAGGGAAAAGCTTTGATGTGGGGGGGTTGAGCCCCATTCTCTCTTTTCTCTCTCACTCTTTCTCAACTTTAATACAGACGCTTCTACTCTAGTGTCTTCACTCACCGCCAAACCCTCACCACTTGCTCTGACAAAATGGCTCATGTGTGCTCCTGTATACACATCTCAGCAGCGCCAAACGTTCAGGGGCTTGTAGTTTTCCTCTCGGAGGAGGTGAGAGTTGGAGAAGCACAGTTTTGTTATCAATATATCCAGGACGCTGGATTGGTTACGAGTAGCTGGCGCCAAGTGAGTTGGAGAAAAAGCCTTTTATTTTCTTCCACCGTGTCGAGATGCTATGGAGAAAAACAAGTCCTCACACTTTGAAAAGATATTTACCAATGTCTGTTGCAGTTCAGTTTTAATTGTACAAGGTAAGAAGGGATTATGGTGCAAAAGTTCCCTGTTAATTGTCCTTTGATTCCTTAATACTACATGTCAGGGCCCTGACATGTACTGTGAGTCAATGAGAAGTAAGGGAAATTTATATCCATGTATATCCACAAATTATTTCTACAGAATAGTCTTTTTCCGTCTCATTTTCCACTTAGGCTTTATCAGCGTTCAGTCTTACACTAATCGAGTCATCATCCATATAAATTAACTGTAATCTGCTCTTGCATTTAACAAGACAGTCTGGAGTCAAGTCATCTGGGAACGTTTTCAGTCCTGGGAAAGCTAATAGTTGAAGAAATGTCCTGATGTAAGCGTCCCAAATTTGTTCAAGGAAATTGCAACACTTCTGCCGGCTGTTGCCTCAGTCTGTCACTAGACAGAGATGCTTTTTTTATGGGGCGACCCTTAGGGATGAATCACAATGTCTACTTTATGGACAAATAAATACACACAGTGGACAGTGTAAGCTATTATGTTTTTCCCTTGCAGAATTGCCTCATGCCTGTGTCTGCGAACACTGAACTTGAGAGCATGGAAAATAGCTGAGTACCCTAAAACATATGCGGCGCTCTTTCCAGCAAAAGATGTGAAAACACTGGAACGTCAAACGCTTTCTGCAGTGTGAATGGCCAAACACAAAGCTGACAGCAGCATTGTCGGGTATTTGGAGTGATCTAAAATGAATATACAGCAGTATAACGTGATGTTGTACCGGTCAGTACACTGGTTTTTCCTCTCCTTTTTTTTGCATTTCTGTAAGGATCATTTGTCCTCAGAAAAACATATCGCTTAATGTAGCTGTTGAAAAAAAAAATGTAAAAGTGTAGATCATAGTAAAAACTCAGAAATGTTTGTTTTTGTCAGCGTTTCTCTTGTATAATTCAAATAAATGACTTTAAATAAATTAATAAATGCATATGCAGGGTATGTCAAATTGATCTATCTCTCTATTAGTAGGCAGGGCAATAATTCAATATAGTTATTTATCCAGTTTGAGTTGAATTGTATCATGATGGTGTGATCATATTTTGTCACCATTTTACTAAATCCATGTCCAAATTAATGTTTGCAAATTGAAACCCACCAAATTATTGTTTGCACGTGTAATGGATTTGTCTGATCGTATTACTGCTGCTCACAATTCACTGCATTCAATTGATTCTGCATACATTTCCCTTATTAATATACAAATATACAAATATAAATATTCTTAATATTCTTATCTTGATAACAATGTTAAACACAAACAGTATGTTTATAGTATTCTATCTAACCTAATTTCAATTGAAGGACTAAATAAAGACAAATCTCTTAATTAGTTTTCAGGTTGGTCTTCACTATGACAACTTTCCAAGCACAACCCTCACATCACTGTTTCCTGACACTGGAAAATCTTTGTCTAATGGTGCAACATGAATAAAAGACAACATGATAACATGAGAACCCGATAACAGCGGATGGAGGAGGTGAGGGTGGATTGCCCGGAGGGTGAAATGCAGGTACATTAAGCTCAGAAATTGGTCAATAATGCTCTCCTCTCACTATTGAGAGGCAACTGAGTGGAATGTGGATTTGAGTGTGTGTGTGTGTTCTAATACGCTGAGCAGTGGGGGGGTTAAACTGCGTGTCTCTGGGGAGCACGTTATTGACTGTTGACCAGCCCAAATTAATTTTCAACAAGCCTCTTCAGGGGAACAATGGAGATGGATTATTGTTGCAAAGGGAGGGCCTCATGTGCTTTACTCCAATGTACACTAAGTGGATGACTGGCCTCTTAATATGCCTCGACCTCGGTTGAACTACTTCTTTTGTTATCGATTGTTGTCTTGTTAACACTTGTTGTTGCAATTGTGAGCCGTGCACGTCCGCTTTGCATTTGAACATGGAGGTGTGTTAACAAAAAAAGAGCTTTCGTTATCTTCTTTCCACCAAATTTCTGTTTTTGCAATGACGCTGAGTGCAGTCATTATTTCCAAAGTCTCGTCCTCATATGGATTTAAATGTGCCTGTGTAGTTGATGTGCCTCAGCTGAGGAAGTCAAGCAGCTGAGTTAAACAAGAGGCCTCATTGTTAATTTGAGCATCCTGGCTTATTAGTTTGGTTTTGATCTATCGGAGGCGGCTGGGTGTCATCCCATCGCTTGTTTTCCCTCTCCCACTTTGAATGGTACAAGTGACAAAAGGCCTCCCACACACAGTAGCTGGCGCAGTGTGATCACTGCACGCTGAGACACAGGGAGGTGTCAGCACTAATCTCCTTTAAAATGGCTCTCTTGTCTTACATGCGATGCTCACAGCATATCCTCAGCACTGTAATTGTGTCTACTCGATGAGACTTGCCGTCCCACTTTTGCTTCATACAGTGAGCGCGCGCCACTGAAGTTTTGATACATTGCACTTGACTGAAGAGTTGAAAATCAGTGAAATGTTTTTACCTGCTATTCTCAGCCACATCAGTGTGTCTTGTGCTTTCTAATCTCCCATCACTAAAAGAGGTAATAAGAAGTAATATGCAGTACAAAAACACGATCTGCTCCCATTGTCAGCCTTGGGATGAAACCATCTTGTAAAGCATATATTCAGAGAAAAAGCGATTGTTGAATTTCACAAGGGCGTAGGAATATTTATTGTTGAATGATTTAAGAATTTATTTTCAGGACTACTCAAGTTTTTCTTTCTTTTCAGCTAAAAAGAGGAAGAGTGCCACAACTTTAAATTGATTACACTGAGGTTTTACATCCAGGTCTGCACCCAGTGCATTAATACTTTACTCTCTTTATGTCACTGATGAGTTGTCACACACAGATGTATCTACTGCAGTCTTTTTTCCTCCTCAAATTCAAAAGCAAGTGGTTCTCTGTAAGGCCACTCTTTTCATGTTTACTTATGCGTTATTTGAAAGAGAAACTACAGCACGTTTGGATTTTTGTGCTTACAATATAATCTAATTTGAGTTTAATTTACTGCACATTGTTAAACCACGGTGCAGCTTTCTTAGCCAATGTTCTGTCTCAAAGGAGCTACTTGGTTACATGTGAAAACATTTTGATAACAAGATATTTGGTCTTTGAAATGCCTTCATGTCCCCTTGGCCTCTCAGTGTCAGCTTCCTCTGTGTTATTACACATGGAGAGCGGGGTCAGCTCAATAGCATCGCCTCTCATGCAGAACGAAAACTATTAAAGAGAGGACAATGCAAGCCACTCCATTAATTGAATACAAACAGAGGTTCAGAGGTGCAGCCATTTTGGATATTGGAATTGTCTACTCTTAATCCCTAAGCAGCGAGCGGGGTTGGTGGTTCTCTGCAGTATTCTGTAAATATGAGAGGCACACAGCTGAGGTAGTTTTCCCAAGGTCACAGCTCGTGATGATGATGAGGAGCAGAGCTGACTTGATGCATCTGGACTTCATTATAGGAGGCTGGAACACGCACTGCTATCATTCCTGCTATCTGCTGAGGGAGATGGAAGACAGCCGCAGAATCCAACTTAGCAGGGGTTGTCTCCCATCGTTCCTCATGTTTCGGGGGTTCGCCTTCCATCTTCCTCTCATTTTCCCTTTTGTTATTCGACTAACTTCATCTTTATCTCTACGTCTGCCTCTGAAGTGCTGTGTGTTTATGCAAAATCCATGTTTGGCATACTTGTCGAGACTGAAGTGAAGATTGAAGTACTCGTCAGTGCTTTAACTTCAAGTCTGCCTTACTTGGATGATTCCCCCCCACACCCCCGTTTCCCCCTTTCACTTTGCTGAGAAAGTTTTCGCTTCCTCTCCCATGCCTCGCTGATGCCCCGGAAAAGTCAGAGCTAAGTCAGAGCTCTCCCCGTCTCGCCCCCAGGACAGAGAGCACCTAGCCACATGCCTTGTAGGCTCGCCAGGAGCTCATCGCCTCTGAACTGACTGATTGCCACTCAGAAAAGAAGAAAAAAAAAACTCCCACACCGTTGCCATTCTGCCATTTGCTGCCGTGTGCGCAAACATGGAGCACATCAATAGAGCATATTCACTTAACCCCCTCTCCTCACCCTCATCAAGCCATACACCCCATTTCCCGAATGCCCCCCATCCGCTGCTGTTCCTCCTCCTCCTTCCTCCTCCCTATCTACCCAGCCTGCCTCTCTCTTTGCCCATTGTAAATTTCGCAGATGGAATCAAACAGACTCATGTTCGTTGGCGTGTCAGAAGCAGTGCACTGGACTGTGTAACTAAGAGGGAAAATCAATGCAGCCCTAAGTGGGAGATCAAACTCAATATGTAGGTTTGGATTGAGCCATAGTGTCTTCATTGATATCTATCATTCATATCAAGAAACAACAGGGATCCATTATTGATATCTAGCAGCTAAAGTTACATCACCTTGAGAGTTCCGAAGGTGAAAAACAACATAGCACAACTGGGTGGTTTTTATTTCTTTATTTCTTTCTGTTTCACGCTAGTGAGATGTCACTTCAAACACAACCCGACCAAGGAATGTTATTATGCTGAGAGAATGTCAGCCAGTTACAATAGGCTGCTTAATGAGGTAGTGTGGCAAACTTTCAGGCAGGCCATAATATGAATTATTTGTCATTGGCTCTCTCTCCCTGTGTGTGTGTGTGTGTGTGTGTCTTTGGAAAGGGCCCAGTGTAAAGCGGGATGAAGGCAGGCCTTGATGGAGAGATGTGGCACTAGCCTGGGGGCTCGCTCCACTGTGAGGGTAGTTAGCTCGCTGCACACCGCCATCATTAGGGACTAGGGCACTTGTGCTGGGAAGGTGACACACAAGCCTACATTCAGACAGCAGCACATACACATAACACCTGTATATATGCAGCACCTCTCCTTACTCACTCTCTTAGTCTTGGCCTCTCAAGTTATTTTTGTTCTGTCATCACTACCAAGTCCCCAAATAAAGCACTTTTTAGTTGAGATGCAGATGAGGCTGTTGTCATATTGACAGTAAATACATTTGAATGTGATCAGACTGTAAGTAAACGTAACGGTATATTTCTGTAGATCATTGATAGGGTGACCTTACGGTCAGTGACCTCCTGGTGACTTGTGAAAGTTTCTGGCTTTCCAAATGTATTTTCAGTCCCATCTTCTCTGCATGGCTGGTTCATTATGTCATAATGTACTATGACATTTTCTGTGATATTTGTGTGACAAGCTGTACTATGACATTTCATATGACGTTTGTATGGCATACTATTCCATGACTTTTGTATGATTTTTTTCAACTTACTAAACTATGACTTTTTGACTTTGTTTTTTGACATAATATACTGTAACATTTTTGACACAGTAAACTATATGTGACTTTAATATGACTTTTTTCGACATACTATACTATGATTTTTGAACACTTTTTTTGACATACAATACTATGACTTTTGGATGAATCTTTTGAACATACTATACTATGGCTTTTATTGAAATGCTATACTTTGACTTGTATTGGAACCACTATACTTTGACTTTTTTCTGACTTTTTTCAACATACTATACTATGACTTTTGTATGAAATTTTTAAACATACAATATGATTAATTTTTTATGACTTTTTCCAACATATTATAAATGACTTTTTTCTACATTATTAATTTAAATTAAACATATTTAAATGAAACATATTGCAGAATCTTTCTACCTAAGAGCTTCCGCACTGAGAAGGTGTTTCCTCAGTTGGACTGTATAACGGTCCGCTTCTTCCCAGATGTCATCCATTGAAGCCGCATATCTGCAAGTGTGTGATGAATAAAAGTATCTGTCTTAACATGTAACCCGTCTGACAGTTAAAGTAGAAAGCATTAAACAATAATGTACTTTTAATAGAATTTATAGATGCAGCATCGCGTTAGTTCATGCAGGACACAGAGGTCTTACGCCCCCCAGCTGTAACCAGCTAACAGCCAGCTGATGGAATCATTGTTTCTAATCAGTCACACACCAATCACAGCCCACTTTCACCTCAAGGCGGTCCATTTAAATACGACTCTCTCCTCACTGATCCTTTCTACACCAATGCTGTTACAGACCGTGCTGCAGGCAAAGCTTTGCCTCCTCCACCCCCGGCTTGAGTTCATCTCGCACAGGATTGGTTGTAATGGTATTCAAAGTACTTTGGGCTCATTCCTGTATACCCGGGGGGTTTATGCACGGTGCTCCCTGTTTTGGCTTGATAGCTGCTTGGCTAATCCAGGGAGCATTTTATTAAGGACGGAGCCGCCAGCTCCAAGTATAACTGTATTTCCATTTGTTGCAATAAATGGATACATATCTATGTTCCTGACTGAATTATATATATAGTTAGCATTAATGCTACTGAAGCTGAAAAAAGGCTCTCCATGTTGTTGTCTGAATTGCTGAAAGTTTCTCTGATGGAATGACCCTTCACTCTCTGTTGCTTATCCCTCTCCTCTGTGTACTCAAACGCTGCTTTCATTGTCCCTCTTTTCACAATCTATTGTAGTGCAATACACACAATATGGCCATAATAGGTCCAAAATAGTTCTGATTAAAGATGGCCTTGTTACTGGCACGCCACAGGATAGTCCTCAAGGGAAAGTATTGTGCACCAAAAACGTAGCAAAATGTCCCTTGTGTGGTAGCCCTTAGTTATTGCTTAGATAAAAGAGACTCTTTCATATTGGAGGAAAGAGAAAATCTCTCAAAATGCCCACCTTTCATGTTCATCATTTTCTTCTTCAAGGTTAGAGGACAATTGTTACTGAATAAAGAGTGGGCTGATTTTTTTCCAAAATTAGTTTTTTCACTCATTAGTATGTATTGAAATCGCTAAAAATGTTATTTTTAGCATCAAAACTAATGAGAATAAGTCACCACTAATAATTCTAAAGGCTAAACGATTTCCCTTTACAGGCTCCTGCCAGCCAAGAGTTCTTTTATGTGTTTACTCAAGAGCTAATTAAGAGCTAGATTTGTTTTTTCTTTTCAACCCAAACAGATCAAATAGAAACGTATTGCAAACATGTAGCAACAGATAATCCTGAATGTAATTCCGTTTACAAAAAAAACCCAAATTGGCCAGATCCTGCACTTTGTGCGTCAGTTTGTTGGCTGTGAGTCTGATCATGTAGGCTGTACTCGATTTCCTAAAAGCACTTTCTAAAATAATTCCCAAAGGCCTTTTACCTCCTCCATGGCTCTCTGATTAAACTTCTTTTTTTCACACCACTGTTTGAGAAAACAACACATACTTGGAAACACTCAGGCCTTGCTTTACTCTATGTTTTTTTTTTACTATCACCCCTTTGTTGATCTCCTCCTTCTCACCCTCTTCTCCAAAGTGCAAACTTATAATAAGTATTGACATGACCTAAGAATCTTTCAACTCTGTGTTTTTTTTCCCCGACAATCCTGCAAAAAAAATCAATTGACCCCCCCCCAAGTTCATCCTTGGACACATAAGTTCAATGTTGAGATCATACGGTCAAGAGCAGCACAAACAGGGCACTGGCTCAGTATTCCAATTCTCAAACAATTACTGAAGTGCTTTTTGAACCGATGAATGTTGTTGGCCGAGCAATGGTCCTCTTTAGCGAGCAGCGTATCAAAGGGCAGGAGGAGTGAATCAAGATGTTCTCCTCCCTGATGAGGGTCACAGCAGAGTCTCAATGCATCGGAGTTGGGTTTTAATGTGTTCTTTTGAACTATCCGCGCAATTCAGGCCCTGACGGTTTTTTTTTTGCTTCAAGAGCGTTTTCGAGAACTCCTTTTCACAAAAATGCGCAGCCAAAATAAACAGCACCATCGAAAAACTCGCCTGCACACAGAAACCAAACAGTAACCCTCTATCCTCTTATCTTTTAAATTCACAATAAACCTAATTGGGGTGAAGAGAGGAATGTCATCATGAAGGACAACGTACATCTGTGAACATGAAGCTGTTGTGAAAATATGTGGCATTTTTCATCTTCAGCAAAGGAGGTTGTAGCTGTTGATGCTATACGCTGCGGCCATTCCTTCAACCTTTCAATTCAGTTCTACTACCGTGATCAGGGTCAGGGGTATACATCGCTTGATTTTAATAACATCCATGTTTTTTGTAACCTCGAGGACTTGTTCTGCCATGTTTTGTGATTTGTATGTTCTGCCATGTTTTGTGATTTGTATGTTCTGCCATGTTTTGTGATTTGTATGCCTGCTGCAGCGATGGCCTTCAACATTGTTCCTCCATGCCACACTGACATCAAAAAATGTAATTTCTTTACTCAGGTGTACAATGCCGTTCCTGCTTCTTGAAATACATTAGGACCGTCACGGACGCTCCTGTGTTATACGTTGCTAGTCTCATGGTTTATAGTTCAAGGGTATAGGTCACACAAATGCATTAAATGTGCATATTGTATACACTCAAAGGGAACAAAGAAGAGTCCCGCGTTTGCTTGATGACAACTGAACCCATCCCCCTGGTTTTAGTTCGTCTTTGCTTTGTATTCGCCAGAGGACGGTCTGTACATTATGACCCTGTTCAAGTACAACACGCACGCTGTATTTCAGCTACACTTTAACACTTTTGTTGTTGTTTGCCTGGATACTTTGTAGACTTAAGCAAACTTAATAAGTTTCTGAAAATAAATCAATGCTGCTCTCCTCAGCGTACGGAGTGAATCCATAAAATGTTGCACTCACTTGCCAGCAAGTACACTCAAAACACTGTTTTATTGATCCATTGAGAACATCATGAAAGTGGAGACCAATCCAAACAAGGCGGCTTCGACTGCAATGTAATACGGACAATTTGTGCCAAAAATTCCTGACATAACTGCTGATAGACCTCTCATAGCAAAATGAAATCCCAACTATGATAAAACATCCAACAACCTATTGACAGCGGTGCTGAATGTGTTGATGTTCAAAATACAAAGGGACAACCATAATACACACACACACACACACACACACACACTAATATTCACGCAAGTTGCTGAATCTCTTCCAGCTCTGAGCTACTCTTAAGGTGAATTGAGTTAGACTGTGAACATAAATCGATCCCAGACCACGTTCACATATGTACTGTGCATTTAGCACAACACGGCTAATTTGCCAGTGCTTCATACCTTTTTTTATCCATAACTGACAAAGAGTACCAAATACTGATCATGATCCTCCTCTCCGTCTGTACGGATGGCCTTGTGCAAAAGAGGACAGTATTCTCATTCAACTGATAGTCAATGTTCACTTTAAAAATCCCACCGATGTCGGCGAGTAAACATTCACACCATGAAAAAGGTTTGTCTTTAAAATAACCAATAGAAGGGAAATTGATGATGATCTGGGGTCTTGATCAGACTTGATCACAACTCCTAATCCTTAAGTGAAATACTGAGCGTTCAATTGGCTAAAAGCTGCACATATATGAATGTGCTTATATGAAGCATGGCGTTCTGTTTTCATGTGTGCAAACAGAAAGTAGTGGAATTTGTGGAATCAAGTTACTTGAGCTGAACTGTTCTAAAAGTTCCTCTGTCTTAACTTTTTGCATTACATTTTTGACAATTAGACAATGACCTCATTGATAATTGTTTACTATCTGTTAGTGCCTCCACAAGTAACACTGTGTGCACTCTGTTTCCATGTTTAATTATAATGGCATGATTCTCTATGAGACTAATAACTCAAGGTATCTTAATCACTGTGGTATTCTTTGGTGACTCCCTGTTATGAACCGTTGAGGACAACTGTAGCTGAATAAGCGCTACTTGCCGCGATTCTGTTTCGACAGTTTCTCAGGTCGCGGAACTTGCCGGTGAGTTTCCAAATAAAAAGGAAGACACAAATGTGCACATACTAAGTTGCTTTTATTAATACAGAACTGCATGCTACAGAGACTGTACAGCATAAACATTTATTCATTACAAAAAAACATGGTTTTGGAACCATTTAAAATAACAGGAAAAACAAACAAACAAAAAGATAAGAGCATAAAATAGAACAGGAACATCACAGCCGTTAAGGAAACATTCAAACTATTTATCATTAGCATCTTAATAAACCAGAGAAGAAATCGACAGATTACAGTCGCGTCATGTCAACTACAATGGCACCGAGTGGATGATTCTCTTGTAGCTTTTTTTACAGCCTCTTGCAACATCAACATGCCTATTTTTTCTATCTACCTATATGTAGTAGTGTACTTAAAAGTGGCAGTTTGTGTATTTTTTTGTATTTCATAGTTTTTTTATGAACTTCCTAATATACATAATTTGGCCCTTGTGGGTTTATACAGTATGATGTCCGCCTTTTTATTAAGTTTAAATTTTAATATTTGACAGTTTGCTACCAAACACATTTGTTATAGCAACATTTATACTACATACATAGCAATCTATGTAACGTCACAGCAAAGAATGGTATCGAAATAAAATTAGAAAAACGACAAAAAGAAAAAGGATCCCTACAGCGTGGTTAGAGGGGCAGAGAAAATTATCACAAAATTTGGCACGGAAAATCTGTACACGAATCTACAGTCTGAGAGATGTGACTGTGCAATAAAAAAGAAGGGCTTTAGACACTTTTCCAACTACTGAAGACACGGTACCCACTGTCTTGTTTCAAGTTTTCTTTTCTTCTTTTTGTAAAATGGCTTATAGACGCATTTCTTGAAATGAAGTTGTGCATACTTCTGTTCATGAGATCTACACAATACACTGAGTGGAATCCAGGTTTTCAGTGAGGAAAGAAATCAATAACAAAAGATTTGCCTTTTAAAACCTCCTTGTAAAAATGGATCATTCATATATAAGTCGCTTACCTTAAGAAAAAATATTTGTACAATGTATTAAGAAAAAAAAAGTCAAAAAGAGACACATACAAGATACAACAAGCAATCTCTAAAGCAATAAATACTACTGGTCCTAGCGTTGTGACATTTTGAATTTAATAACCCTCAACCCTCCCACCCCGACCTCCCCTCAAGCCCACCCAACTTGCCTGACTCCACCCCAAAGGTAAACAACAAAGAAAAAAGACAACGCAGTGGAAGAATGCATATTTAACACAGTAATCCCCCCTCCCCATTATTCTGTACATTTAAACAAGAACAAGTAACATCACAATTAAAGTTGTTCCTCGAAGAGGTGTCGCCGCTAGCCTCATGCCCTCCTAGAGTTTGAACAGATGTCAAATGATTGGTTCGCAAGCTCGTATTTAATACAAATAAAGAAGGAGAACCAACTCTTTCAAGAAAAGGGCTCATTGAATAATCTAGCCTACCTTTTTATATCCGTCTTTTAAACATTTTGAAGTTGAACTAGATAATTTTTCTGTTTGCACTGTTTTAACACTACAAAAAAGACAAAACAAAATTCATAAAAATGTTGGCAGATTCACAAAGCCATACTACAGCTCATTGTATCATTTCTTTATAATAATTCGATCTTTTTTTTTTTTTTGATAATGACGGGTCAAATATTGACCAATGAACTTTAATAAAACAAAAACTAAATTTCAAAGCCTTGTGGCGCAGAAACAGAAAGAGAAATGAACCGACAGCAAGTGAAATATAGCAGAGAGAGGGCCTAGAAAGGTGTGTGTGAGTGTGTGTGTGTGTGTGTGTGTGTGTGTCTGTGTGTGCAGAGATAGAAAAGAGGAGAAGAATAGGGTAGACTATTCTATAGACTTGGTCACTAGCGACAGAGGCTGAGGGGCCGTGGAGGAGAGGAGCGAGTGGGAATGACACAGCAATGCTGAGGGCCGGGCCATTGAGGACGCCACAGAAGAGCCCGGCTGCCGCGAGGATGTGACGTCACCGCGCTCCAGGGCTCCGTTGTGGGAGGAGGCGCCGGGCGTTTTCCTAGCTGCAGCAGAGTTTTCCAGCTGAACCAAAGATGGCGGTGGAGGCCCAGCCAGGAGGTGCGGGTGGTGGAGTGGCTGGTGGGCCGGTTTCATAGTCAGTGAGAGAGGTTGCATTTGTTCAGTCTGAGGTTTGGACTCTTTTGAGGAGGGGGAGGGAACCACTGAGGAGGGGGAGGAGGGGGGGGAGTCTAGTAAGCTTCCGTCCGTAGAGGGAGGACTGGCACAGCTGCCTTCACCTTGGATGTAGCGAATGCACTTTTTTTTTCTCCTGAGGGACAAAGCGAGAGAAAGAGAGCATCGTTTAGCATCGCATCTTCAAACTGCATTGCCTCTTAGCACCGTTGCCGACTTAAATGCACCGTCGCCATATTTTAAATTTAGAAAAAAATCATTATTTGAAACCGGTTTTACATAACAGATCGTATTTTGCAGGTGCATTTAAGGAGCTCGTGCTAAGACCAAAAAGGTGGTCGAAATGACAGTCAATTTCCAAACACTAAACCATCAGACAGGACGGACATGAAGGAGAGATCACAGGTGAAGCAGCTGGGAAATGAAAAGCACAGACGGAGAGATGATGATGGCGATGATGAGAGAAGATTAGATGTAGTAATGGTTGCTCTCTGGATGTAAACCCAGCCTTTCTTACAGGCTACAGCTACAGCTGGGGATCAGCCTGTTCTCTCCAGCAACACAAGGTTACTGGACCTGTCTCACTCGTCTCCCTCTATCTGGCCCTACTCTCTCTTCTCCTGAGGGGACAGAGTTTGGATACGAGGCAAAAAGTCGACAAGATCCACACTACTCCGCATCTGCCCCACAGACACAAGTGTGTGTGCGTGAGGGGGGGTCAAGGCATCATGTTTGCATTCCTGCCTGAGGTCGGGACCCTCCCCCTGCCTGCTGAGTCCCGGGGCCAGACCCGTTGCGCTCAGTGGAACCCGATGAACGAGCACGGGAGGGGAGGGGAGGGGAGGGGAGGGGAGGGGAGGGGGAGATGGGAGGGTAGGGGATTGTTGCATTTGTCTGCTGGTGACTCTGCTGCGAAGGCTGTGTTCAGATTTGGTTAAGGGGGAATCTCTGCCCACCTCATCTTTACCCTGACCCTGGCAGTGACCCCTCTCTCAGCTCTCCACTCTATCACAAGGATGCCTGAAGGCCATGACGTATTAGTATTTAAGACTCACAGGGACAGAGAGTAGGTAAAAAGAAGACTAAGGTGTTTTAAAATAAAGAAAGAGTGGGGCCTTTGGAACACATGAGGCTGATCTAATGTTTAATTAAGCTTGTCAAATCAAACCATTTTCTGTAATTCTGAAGGGGGGAAAATAGTCTACATGAAAACAAACAAAGAGAGCAGACTACTGATAATGAGAAGGAAGAGGGACATCAACAAATCACGGAAAAAGGGCTCACGAAACCTTGATCGCATGCTCGGGTGAAAGACAAGCATGCATTTGCGATAAGCTCGACAGTACAGGCACACAACACCAGACAGTATAGAACACTACAAAAGTCTAGAAAAGAGTGGGGATACGGCTTTTAGTGCATTCTACACTGATACTGTAGTGCTGGGTGGTGCGGAGTATCGACCGGCCGTAAAAAGGTATCATTTGCCACTACATGGACATCTTGCTCTGAATAACTGTCTGTCAAACTGCAACAAATGAGCTAATATCCATTTTTTAACAGACATATCGATTCATAGTATGTGCCTGTGTATGTTATTGATTTTCCCGTCTCGGGGGAAATTACACCAGATGCATCTTTTAGGAAATGGAGCCCAGAGAGAACTTTTAACCTCTCGGCTCCTAAAACGAGGACTGAATTATCGCGCTTTCCAGCCTCCTGATCTCCTGATCTGCTATTATTGTTGTAAGGAATAATTCAGTACTTTTGATCATGTGTGTTTCAGCTGGGAAGGAAACAAGAGAGCCAAGTGGACTCACCAACAATGGCGGACTGTGTGGAGGTTGAGTGTTTGTGATGCCCTCCTTATTTCAAAAGAACATCATAGTACAAAGATGGTCTAGGTGATGTGTTCAAGTATTTTGGGAAATGTATCACATTTGTAATTGTGACTCAAACTAAGAGCTGCCCTTTGAAATAGGCGTATAAACTCCTCTTGCAAAGTGCAGCAAAATGCTAAAATCTTCTGACTACATTTTAAATCGAAAGCCGACCCATTTAAATGATAAAAACGATACGAATGAAAACGTGTAGCAGCGGAAAAACAAACAATGTGTTGCAATGGTGGGTGTTGAAGAGGTTGTGTCAGGAAAAAGAGGTGGTGGGGCAGGGTGTGGTGCAAGCCAGACACAGAGAAGGGTATTACTTAGCAGAAACAAATACCTACCATGAAAATATTCCCAATTCAAAGACTGCTTGTGTCAGAACAGAAAGACAACAGGTAGGGACTAAGTAAGGGTTATTGAAGAGGAGTTTGGAGGAAGAAGAGGTGGAGAAGGAGGAGGAAGAGGGCACAGAAAAGAGTGTCACTGAGCAGGGTCTCAGAGAAAGCAGGGCTAAATTTGTAAGCATAACATTGTTATTCAAAGGACGCCAATTAGAACATACATGACAGTTACGATGAGAGGGAATTATCCACTGCATGGAGAGAAAATGGATTTCAACCGTGACCGAGCCAGATTGTAAGAAGTGTCATTCCAAATTACAGCGAGATATTTTGTCGAGATTAAGTATTCAGGAATCGTACTTAGAAATCCATTTTCTGCCACTGGGCTTGAACCGAGCTCAATGAGGAAAAATTGCTGTGAGGGAATTTAGAGCAGGAAGCTCCTCATTAAGGAAAAGGAGCAGAGGAGTTTGCCATCTGTTACCACAATGATGGAAACACGTTTGAGAGGGATATCTGAGCAAATAATCAAGGAGAAGAAGCTGCTCATTGTGGATGTCTTCCTCGCATTGGTTCTACAGCAGTTATACCTGCATGGTTTGCACCATAAACTCAGCTGGTCAAGCCCGAACAAGGCACGACACTTCTTTGGGGTATTTGCATCTGTTAGCCAAAGAGGTAGACACAAACATACACACAAAGACAAATAACAAAAGAAAAAGAAAGAAAAAACAAAATGGACACGTCATTACACAGACAAAAACATGTAGCCAGGGCTTAGGTTTAGGCTGGCAACACTGGGATGTCCTCCATATTGAACAAGCCATCAGGCTCCAGATCCTCCAAGCCCCGACCTGCCAGTTTAGGATTTCTGACCAATGTCAGTGAGGTTTATTGTACTGTACATCCTGCAATGAAACCCCGGTAACCCCAGAAATGTCTTTTTTTTTCATCAATACACACGCACAGACACCATTCATACAAACATTCTAGCATATGCTGTTGACACCCTTCAACCCATTCAGGAGGTAAAAAAAACAAACAAAAAAAAAACCTAGAGATAGACCGGCAGGGCGTGGCTGGAGGAAGCTGAGAGGTCACGATAGCCTGGCAGGACAGACAGAGGGAGGGGAGAGAAGAGGAAGAAAAGGCGGCAGCAGCAGAGAGCGAAGGAGGAAGTCCCAGTGCAAAGTTACACAGCCTTCACCTGGCCCTGGCCAGTGCAAGCACACACCATACACACCTGCACGGGCCACACCAGTTATTCTGTTGATCGAGCCCAAAGCGCGCTCGACACTTCTTAGGAGCGCTCAGGTCTGATGCCGCAACAGTGAGGGGGAAGCCAGCAGAGAGGAGAAAAAGAACCAAAACCAAAAACAATAAGGAACAGAAATCAAAAGGAGGAGAGAAATAAAGAGAGAAAAAACAAGTAACAGTGAATCTATGAAGCTTGGCTCATTGTGCAAGAAATCACCGCCCCCCCCAAAAAACACCCCTAAAGCCATTCTCAAGTGTGCCTTTAACGACAGGACTGAACACAATCAGTGTGTTTCAGACATTAGTAAAAATCAAAAGGGCATGCAAATTATAAAACCATGACATTAATATAGAAACAATTGCTTTTAGTAATCTAAATCCTGTCTGGAGTTAAAGCTGAAGATGCGTATTTTGGTCGAGAGGGTATTATAAAATGGAGCAAACGCAGGTTGGATTAATTAACTGCTAGGTGTTATCGGTGCACTATGGTTTCAAAAAGACACGGTAAAAGGTGGCAGAACTAGGCAGCAGTAGCAGACTACAAAAAAAAAAAGCACGGTCAGGAGTTAGCCCAGGGGAAGGTTTAAAAAGGCTGGAACGTGAAGAGGGAATCTACTCCTTAGACCTGGCATCAAACAGTTGACTGTTTTCCATCAACATTTGGCCGTCTGTTGCAGAGAAGCTGCCAGTCCCTAGCCAGCTCAGGCCAGTAACTGTGTCAAGAGTTAAGAGCCGAGTGACAGCAGAGTATTGTGGTGGAGTGACTGAGACCAGGTCTTGGCCGAGTAGACGGATCATAAGGGGGAGTAAGGCAAACTCATGCTGGCCGATGGGAAACTGCAGCTACTGAAGCGTACAGATTAAGGAGGTTTACCCTGAGATCACGTCCTACAAGTCATACTCCACAATGATAACTTAGTTCAATATAATCACTTCCTCAAGCATACTGCATAGTGATTGTGCCAAAATACGGGAAAAGGGCTCTAAACTAATGAGCAACATGAGTAAATTGAGGTTTAACTAAATGAAATATAATCTAGCTAGAAGTTCAATAAATAGCAATATTTTAGGAAAAGGAAACAGAAAACAAGCAAAAGGAGGATATTTAGATTTTGTTTTAAAACTGGCCTAATATTGCACATCAATTGATAAATGAATATACATTAATAAAAAAAAAGAAGAAATAATAGACAAGTTAGTAATTTAATACTCAAAATGACATTAGCACCTGTAATCGGAGGGAGTGAAAGGCAAGGGTTTGGAAAATATTCTCTGTGTTCTGAAAAAAAAGAACAGATAGAGAGGCCTTCAAGAAGAAATCCGTCACCAAACGAGCGCAAAATACATAACAAGTCGCCATCGCTCCTCACAATACGATCAGAAGAATATGAATCATAAGAATAAAATGGATAAATCATAGAATAAGCAAACCTCCTTAATTTTAAGATGTAAGTGATTTGTCTTATATTGGTATAAAAGCATGCAGAAAAGCAAGCAAAGGGCAGCTCAACAAGCACGCACGCACACACACGCACACACACACACACACACGGTACTGTAGTGCAGTCTATCTGCAGGGCACAGGCATTATCAAAGTTAATGGCTCTCACAATGCTTCAACTTCACATTCTCAAAACATACATATCACAATACCAGAACGCTAAGGGGCAAAGTGGGGAGGGAGGGGGTGTCAAGAGGGGAGAAGGAGAAGGAGTGTGGGGGTGTGGGGGTGTGGGGGGGGTCATGCATATTCAGTTGTTATTAGCTGGGGAAGGCTAGGGGAAAAATGGGAAAAGGGGGGTATTACAAGCAACTCTACCATTTAAATATTGCATTGGGAAGCATAACTATACAAAAAGAAAGAAAAAAAAGCCAGGCACAATAACACACACTCAAAAAGAACATAACACACAAAAAAAAAAACTAGCTTGACTTTTATCTTGCAAGATGTCACATCTGCCTGACACATGATGGGGCTCTTCTAATATGAGAGATAATTGCAGCTCACTTACCATTGCTCTCTGCTTGCTGCTTTTCCCTTTTTCTCTTCTTCCTTTTCCCCTGTTGGTTAGCCGCCAAAAAAATAGAAAGAAAAAATAGACACAGACAGGAACCTTAGTTATTATATTGCAGAATGCCCAAAACATGAAACAGAGAATAGGACTGTTTACTTATTTATTCATTCTTTCTCTGCCTTTTGTTTCTATCTCTGCCCTCCGGTTTGTAACAGCCACTGCAGGCCAGTTCAAAATTATCCCTCCTCTTTTGGATTTCTGCTCTTTTCTTCTTTTTTCTGTAATCTTTTGTCTTATTTTCCCCTGCTCTGTGAACATCTAGACATCGTGACCAGCCTCTTGTTTTGGAAGACAGATTTCTCAAAGGCTGCTTGTGGAAGACTCTTGTCAGCTCGATCCCAAAACTGGACAAAGTTGATGAGAATCTGAGCACTTAAATGTCCGAACAAAGTGTCTGAGGCGCAAAACATTCACAGAGGATTCATATAAACAACAACAGGGTCAGACTTTGTTGCCAATATTCCTTCATGTCATAAAGAAGGTTTGGGCTTAGGTCATGCCAATTTGTCAAGTCTCAGATATAAATATCAAAAGAAAATGAGAAGAAGAAAGTAATCCCTCAGGCTAGATACAAGCAAAAGAAGCAACTAATCCTGGACATCACCTATTCACCTAGTGAAAGGGGAAAAGAACATCCTGTTACGACTTGTAAACTTAAAAACTTACATAGTTGTCTCGTGCTGACCAGCCCGGGTACAGCTGCATGTGGAGCTGTCGCTCTTTCCTGGCCAGCTCGTAGTACTTGGCCTGCTCCTCCCGCGTTAGGGCGTGCCACTGCAAAACGAGAAACGAAGACACAGGAAGAAGAATTCACTCAGCTGTGAACCGCATTCACCTTGAACTGCAGGTGTAAATAAACCAATGTTTAGAATCAAATTAGCAGGAGAGATGGAATCGGGAGACCGCTGTGACGAACCCCGAAGTGTTGCTGTGTGTGTGTGTGTGTAGCGATCTGTTATTCTTACCCTCCGCCCCAGGATCTGGTTGATGGCAGCACTTTCCTTCAGTGTACACTCAGCCACCACCTTGGCCCGCATCTCCTTCATGTAAAGCATGAAGGCATTCAGAGGCTTCTTTATGTGGACCTGCTTCTTCTTCTCCTCTTCCTTTTTAGCGTCTGACTGTTTCCTGTGGAGGAACAGAGGGCTGAGAGGTGAGCGGAGTAAACCCACGACTGCTTTTTGAGTCGCGTGAGGCTGAAACGTGTGTAGTGCAGTAAAGGTCAACTCACGAGCTGAGAGAGATGTCACTGTGGGAGGATTCCTGCTTGACGTTGGGTGTGACGATGGCTGGGTGTGGGATGCCCGTGGCGTGCAAACTGTGGTGAGGGGGCACCATGTGTGGGGGGAACCTAGAGGACAGAAGACTGTGTAAATGGACACGGGTGAAATGAGGAGATGGAACACATGTATACACAGGACTAACGGGGCTAAATTCCATTCAATGACATGTCAAAGTACAAAGGGATTATTCAATTTATTTCATAGAAATGGAATTGGCCTTTAGCTACAAGAAAAGACATGCACGCACATACAAACGTCCACGTGAAAATGTCCACGGCTATATATTTTTTTTAACAATCAGTTAGAATAAATTCTACTATTCAAAATGTCACACAATTTAATTTGAGCGCAGGATTCCACCTGGACAACTATACACTTTACACAAAAGTATAACAGCAAGTTATGACAAATCTCCACCAAACCATCAGTGAAAAAAAACGATTTGGAAGCATGAACGCTATATTGTGTGGGAATAATTAAGTGCAATTGAATGCCATTTTGGAAGAAACCAAAGTGCCTTTCTTCACCTTCATTTAATCACAACCTCATTGAGATTTTAAAATTCTATCACGAGTGTCCTAACCAAGACAGGCAACAATTCATGTAATAGATCCAATGAAGCGTGTCAGCTTGAGGGCTCTAAGCACCTTGACCTTTTCTATTCATAGTTAAGGAGGGACTGTGCAGGCTGAATATATCAGTGCCATCCAAAACTTTTATTGGAGCCGAGACCAATCAAGCACTTGTCAGGCGTGGAAGAGGTTTATATCTGCCTTAACAATTGGCACCTATGATTGCTGGGGAAACCAAATAAGATCTTAATTTCATCCATAGATGACAAACGACCAACTGCACAACTTCAAGTCACTGGTATATTTGAGGAAACTGCATTTTTAGCATTTTTAGCGCTGATATGAACATGCTAGGTTTTAGAGGGGTAAAGCTTGAACCATTATGTGTTATCAAGGAATACTGCAAACTAGATTAAAATGTTCTATCAAAGTCTAGTATCACTTCAGGTATTGGGTCTTTTATTTGCTTCCCCCTCGTATTTTTCTGCCAGTTCAGCATTGTCAGCAGCACAGACATTTTTATCTTCATCCCTCTGCGCTCCTATCATCATTTCATCCGTCTCCAGCCGCTCCGCACATCGAGGCCAGAAACCCGTATTTATGAAATCGGCGTGAGACACTGAGTGCTGTATGTGCCCGTGTATGTATGACACTAATTATTTGTGTCAGGTTATTTCAATGGGTACGCGTCTTATCTGCATCTGTATGTTTACGTGACCACACACGAATTTAAGAAGAGAGGAGGATGAAGGAGAAGAGAGAAAAAGAGGAATAATTCTTTTTTCTTCTTCTTCTTCTTCTTTTTTTTTATAAAGCAGCTCATTATCTGGCTGTGTCTGGCTGCATGGCTCCAAGCCAGAATATAATGATGAGGATAAACTCGCCAGGAACAACTACTTTCTGTTGGAGGCCATCTCAGGGGAGTGCCAGTGCGCTCCCCCCTCAAACTCTTTCCCTCTTTTTCTCCTTTCCCCTCTTCTCCCTTCATCACTGACACATTGGTGTTTGTGCCATGTCATCCGTTGATGGGGAGCTCGGCAGCAGTGGCTGCATATCGCCCATCATTAGGGCTGCTGCATTTTCCTCACTCACTCCGTTTCCTCTCTCCCTGTTCACCCTCCCTCCTTCTCTCTCTGTGCACTTGTTAAAATTTCCTCTGTTCCAAGTTCTATTTTTCTTCCTTCTTCTTCTTCTTCTTCTCTACTCCTCCCTGTCCCCTCACCACCTCCACTGCTCCTTTCGCTTCCCTCTCTCCCCCCCCCCCCTCCCTTCCTCCTCCTGCTGCTGCTGCCACTGCATGGCCCAGGTTATGGTTTAAACATGACGGCCGTCCCTTTGAAGCACGGGGGCATCATCATCATCGTCATCCGGGCTCATCAGCAGCAAGCAGCGCCTTGGACCAATTTAACCAACACAGAGAAGGAGAGACGCAGCAGAGACCCCCACCCGTCCACCCACCCCAACCCTGGGGCTTCTACGTCTCAATCTAAAAGGTAAGAATGGCTAGCGGTGTTGGGGAGGGGGTGAGGGTGGGGGGGGGGGGTCACTGGCACAGCAAGCCCAGTGTCAGCCAGTGCCATTTAATTGCCAATGCGAAGCAAAAGCCCCGGTGCCTGTTTAATGTATAATGATCCGGACGGTGCGCTTCTCCCGTTCCCAAGAAAAAGAGAGGGAGCACGATGATGGGGGAACATATCAAAGGGCAGGCTTAAGCATAAGGGGCAAAGGGGCCTTCACTTCCTCCTACCTGTCACACACACACCCGCACACACACACACACACACACACACACACACACACAGACACACTATATCGGGGACCTGCACTGGCACCAACCCCATTATTAAAATAATGTCTTTCATTTGCTCCGCTGACTGTCTCTACTCTCCTTGGCTTTTTTCCCCCCCTCATGTCCTAAAAGAATGCATTTTTTAACAGGACCTAGGTGTAAGGTGCTCATTGCAGGACTACGAGGTTCCAGATTCCTTTCCTGCATCCTAATGCAGCTGCGAGCTACGGCACAGGGGACTGATACCGAAGCAGCGCACTCCTGCAAAGAACGGGCTCCCGACAAGAGTACAAGGCCAGGATGTCTTTTCTCTCCGATTTCATCCAGTCAGCCTGCTCCTTACAAATCGTTTGAGCTATCACAACAGTCGAGTCCATTCTTTGAACAAAACCAACTGGCTGAAGGCTACGTATGAAAGGATTCTGCCATTTTGCTGACACAATTAGACAGATTTCTTACGAGATTTTGTCAACAAATTGATTTATTTGCTCTGTCCTGTTCAAAACAGACGTTAGATTCTTCAATGGGAGATGTGTTAAACCCTCCCATTCTCCAGAGAGCTCCCAGAGCCCTCCCTCTATTCAGTTAAACTAATTCAATTAGGGGCCTCATCACAGGGCATTAGCTCTTCCCCATGGCCAGTCCCCCCCACACACCCCAGCCAGTATATTCAATTAGCTCCACTGGAAATAAGATGATCACAATGTAGAGGCCGTCATTAAGGGACCAAATTAGCAGCCACTTAAAGCCCAGGTTGGCTGGGTACCGCTGCCAGATGCCAATGTCTGGACAAACCCATTGTCTGACCCTTTGCACCTGAGACTTTCTCTGGAAGGACTGGGAGGGGCGAATCTAATCCAGACACCAATCTCCAGAATGAGTTTAAATGTAACATTTGATGCAATTAGGAATTTATATTGGAAAAAACTAATGGTACAGTTTAACAGCCAAAAAACCAGCTGAAAAACTGAACTGTCTTTCTGTGAGCTTTCCCCGTATTCTCAGGGCTGCGCTTTAAAAAAATGTCCCCCTTGCGTCTCCTCCCTTCCTGCATCTACATGATCCATCAATGTCACAGAGGTCTAAACACGCCGCCCTCAGGAACTGCTTTTCCAATCAGGCTGTAATTAAACTGAAGCTTGGCCTCATCCCTAGACTCTACACGAGCCCGGCTCAGAGTCCCCTGCTGCAAGGGTGTGTAGAGAGAAGGAAGAGGAGGAGGAGAAGGAGGAGGAGGAGGAGGAGGGAGTGGAGTGGCAAGCTGTTTGTTTTTGTGTTGATGCTTTTTAGGGCTTTTAGTCATCTAAAATTAATTATTTTCTCTTCCCGCACAATATAGAGGACACACATCCCTCAAGGGAACAGTAAGTAGTTTAACACCAACTGACAAACACACACACACACATGTATACAAGATGGCAACAAATACACATACCCCCCATGGGTGCACGAATGTCCACAGCAGCACTTGAGCTGGACCCTAATGGGCTGGACCAAAGCGCTAGCCAAGTGTCAGGCCACGGCTTATATCTCATCTAGTCCCCATCAAAGTGTTGCTGTGTTTGTTTATCTGTCTGGCTGCTCAAACTCACAGCATGGACATGCCCCAGCTCATCTCAGATCTGCCTGACGTGCAGTGGGGGTAAATGTTCTTCAGGGGCCTCATTAGAAAATGATAAATATAATTAATATTTGAGCATGCTAGCTGGAGCCCCCACACTAGAGAATTGGCCTTTTGAACACAGAGATGTGGAGTGTGCGCTCTCCTTAAGGGAGAAGTTGCTGCTCACCGTCTCTGCATGCGAGCGTGCGTGTGCGTTGCTCGTGCATTGCACCTCACAGCCAACACAAACACACACAGACGCACAACTGAAAGGTACGAGCAAGTGTGTGCGAGTGTGTTTAGCTCCTAGGTCTCAACTCACCTTGACATGGACGCGTTGACAGTGAGCGCAGTTGGGTAGGGGTGTCTGAAACCCCCTGTATAAACAGGTTGACCTTGCCTGGGAAGGGGGAAGAAAAGAAGAAAGGCAAAAAGGTAAAGGAACAGGGTTGATGGAAGAGGAGAAGTTAAAGCCCTCTGTCTCTCTCCCCTCCCCACCGTGGGCCTCTTTATTCTCATTTGATCGGGACAAAAATCTAGGGGATTGCAGAGCGCAGATCAAAGGGAGGAAAACTCTGAACAATTTGAATGCCACAAATCTTGATAGCGATGGCTAATTAAATTTCATAACCCTTCGCTCGGTGTCGACAGAGTGGGGCCCTGTTCCTCCCCAAGCTGGAACTAGGTGTTTTGTTGTGATAATTAAAGACGAAGCGCGGGTCTCTTTAATGGAGCCATCACGCTAATTGAGGTCTACACATCCAAAGACAAACAATAATGAATGTAAATTTATACCAAAATAAAGTGCAGCAAATCAAAGGGCGCCGTGGCTGTGCTCGGGGCCTCTCTCGGTATTTAGATCGCGGTGAGAAAACATTAAATTAACAGAGCTTAATTTGTAGCCTTTTGTCATATTAACAAGTGTTGACAAGAGTTACCAGGGGAGAGACCCCGTGTGGAATTGTGGGTAAAATACGGGCAATCACGGTTCATTACTCTAATTGGACCTTACAGAGACATGCAAAATAGTATTTGGCAAGTTGAGGTTGGTGAGGGCCTGAGGAAGCGGCAATGGGCTGCTGTGGTCCAGGAGTGAGTGTATAAGAAAGTTAAGGGATCAATTTTGAGTTTTAGGGGCCTTAAACAGAGAGAGACGACCCACCGAGGGACCAAAAGGAGACAGAGACAGCTTCCATAATTGACTTTGTGTACATAAAGAACAACATCCTGCTACTATTGTTTGCTGTTTCTCTCGTTAATGATCTGGCTTCATATACAGTTTATTAATCATGAATAGGTGGGTGTTGCTATAGCCTTTTTTCTTTTTTTTTTTACAAAACCCATGAGAGAATGCAGCAGAAAGAGTAAATAAAAAAAGGATTCGCTTACTGTGGTACTAGCCATCCTAAAGGATGGGGGATCTGGCCGACAGCGCCAGGTGACAGCGGGTAATAAGGAGATATATCTGGAGGATGTGGAGGCCTTGGGATTCCTGTGGAAGAAAGAGGATGACATGAGCAGGGAGGAGGTGGACAGACAGGATGATGACAGAGAGAGAACCAAATCTTTGTCAGTGCTGAATTCATTCTTTGTTGAGAGTTTCACATCTGAACGGGGCACACACACATCACAGGGGTGCAGATGGGAGGATGAGGAGGAGGAAGAGGGCTTGTTGCTCGCATGTACACAGTGCTAAATCACACTTCCTGATCAAAGGCCTTTGAGGCGGCGGCGGCACAATGTGTTGGAAGAGGCAGAGGGGAGAGAGGTGAGGAGAGAATACCAACACGATTCTTCTTGTCACATTTGTCAACGGATTCAGAAGATTAATTATATAAAATGACTGAGGTTTAGAAGTTAACAAAACACAACAATATAATTAAAGCCTTCTCTGTGATCAGAGAGGGGCTAATACAGGGCTCCAGGTTGAGTCGGGCTGATTTACACCGACTCACTGGCTGGATGGATATGAATTCTACCCGATATTATACATGAAGAAGCCATTATTAGAATGATGCAACGGTTATGGATTATGAGCTGAAAATCAGCATCGATTTAACTACCTTTGCTTTTGACTCATATGAACGGTCGAGAACTTCACCAGCTGTACGTTATGACACAGTTAATGACCATGTGAGCGTATGTATTGGCTCGTTGGGTCTCCATTCATCCCAGCTGATCCTCAGATTTAACATAAAAACAGTGCAGACTTTAGTTTGTTATCCCCCACAGACGAACAGTGACAAAGATGTCCAATTTAAGGACAGCTCGCGCTGAAGGCATCGCCGCGCAATCACAGCGTCCACACGGTGTTGCTTTTGCTGTCTGTGGCAGCTGACGGGCTGAGAAACTGCATCGACAAGCTGCCCTGAATGGACGCCTTGAAAAGGTCTCGTACACAGCCGGGTGTAAAAATAACTTTCTCTCTCACGGTCGAACTTAAAACAGGGAACACTAGACATGTGTAAAAGCACAGCAGGGAGGTGTGTGTGCGCTCAGGAAGTGGGAGACTTTCATTTTGGCTGATGTGCGTTTCTTTCACACAGCTGGCTCGCCCGTGCAGCTGTTGTCGCAGATCTTTTGACCCCGCGGCAACACGGCCGAAGGAGAACAGATCGATCTTCATAGAGCAGAACTTGGCCGGTGTTGGCGGTTACACCCAAACTCTGCAGCTGATCCAGGTTATCCAGAAACGGACTTTTAAAAGGGGGATTCTGTCACCGATGGACAATGTGCTGCGCAGCAGTTTGTGTCTCGGCGGAAAAACTTTTTTTCTTGGGAGTACAAAAAAGCAAATTACTAAAGCAAATTCTATTAAGAAAGGAAAGCCTTTCAAACATTATCCCATCGCCACCCGGCGCTGAAGACCTAATATAGCTCATTAATTAATTAAACACTGAGCCCAATTAAGCAGCCCTATTAAGCACTACATTAAACAGCAGCTGGCACATTATTTCCCCTTTGTAAAGACCATCATAATAAGGGAACATTATTACCTAAAACATTGACTGAATCCACCAGAGACCACTGAAAAGAATGAAATTATTCCTCGCATTGAAAATGCATTAACCTGAAAGGATTGGCTGACAAAAAACAGAGCGCTGGATGGAATCGCCTAAATATGTATGCTGAGCGGTTGTGGGAGAGATGTGTGGGCAGAATCCGACTTCTAAACGTGGACGGTCGATCATCAAGCGACGGTACGAATCCAACAGCTCGGGTCACGTCTTCCATATTCGAGGATTTTTGCACACTTTGAGTTGAAGACATCATTCTGAGCCGACAGTCGTGAGAACTCTGGTATTTAGATGTGAGGACCTCCAACTACAGTGGCTGTCTTGTTTTGAGTCTTGGCAAATGGGGTTGCGGCCATGAGAAGTCCTGGTGGTTTGCTGAATTCCATGTTTTACGAGGTGGTTTATGAGCCACTGTTCAGGTTCTTGTTCTCGAACGTAAGACCACGTTCCACTGAGGCCCAACGACGTTAACGAGCGCCCTCGCCAAATCCATCAGTAACCGACGAGAGCCGCAGTTGTCAACAAGAAGTACTTACGCTGACTGTGACTTTGTCTCATTTTAACTACCACAGTCTTGTTAACATTCCGAGGACAGTAGTTTAAACAAGACAGCCTACTTTATACAATACCTTTAATGCAAATATGACAGTTGAATTATCTTTTAATCTTGAATTGTTTTTACAAGAACGTGTGACGCCATCAAGACAAACAGTCCTGTATGAGTACCATGGTGGCAGGGCGTAATAAAACATTTACACACCCCTCAGTGCAAACACTTTCTACGAGCTGAACTGCTTCTATTGTTTTTATCAACTTCTTGAAATGTATCGGGGGTTTTCAGAAGTTTCATCCTTTAAACACCTTTAAAACACACTGTACTGTGTTTTCTAAAAGGTGTTTTTAGCAGGAATCAAAAAGCATGTTGCTGACTTTAAATTTAAAAATATACACGTACGCAGCGGAAAAAATAATACCTGTTTTGGGATCCACTTCTGTCTGTAGGTGAGGTGGGGGGTTCCCCGGTGTGAAGTGCTCATTGCTGTAGGTGATCAGAGGCGTGAGAGGGTGCACATGGTGAGGGTGCTGTACCACTGGAACCTTATTAGACTGAGAGAAAGAAGAAGGGAGACAGAAAGGGGAAAGAAAAAAGAGGCCATGGTGTTAATATTTGGGTTCGGGGTTAAGAGATTGCAGGCGCCCGCCACAGAATTACAACTTGGTTTCTGAACGAAGAGCCATCCAATTCACGGTGCTCTCGAGGCGCCAAACCGCAAAGCCACAGTGAAAATAGTGTGGTTTGTAATTAAAACCACTTCTGTGGTGTCACCCTGGAATTCTGTAACACAATCTAAGAGGCTTGGGGGGGTTTGCCAGTTCACATTTGGGTCTGATGTGTGATGAGGCACTTTCAACCACGGCTGCAGTCAAGTAATCGATCATCTGTAAACCACAAAATCAAGGCAGCGCGTGTAAATCCACAGTCATTAGCAGCTCCAGTCAGCGCTCTGCTCGCCTCTCCTCCTCCTCCCTGCTCTGCTCGCCTCCTCCTGGGCTCCCCTGGTCCTCGCTCCCCTTCCATCGTCTATTCCCCCAGGGCCCGGTTCACGGAGGGTAGGGGTGTATTGTAATAAAAGGGTTTCGTGGAGAGGAGGTGGGGCCGAAAATCCATTTCTGCATTTTTGCCAAATTAGTTTTAGCTATGTAATCTTCTCTTTGTGCTCCTAAGTGGCGCAGGCCCCCTTTTTTTTTCAATTACCCAAAGATTACAGTGGAGCTTTTGGGTGTGCTGCCGTGGGCCCCTGCGCTAACCGGAGCTCAGCCCCTCTCATCAGGCCAGGCTGACGCAGACACTAATACACACACACACAGTCCCCCGACCACAAGATAACCAGATTAGAGCTCTGCTGTAGATTAGGCTGGTGGAAGAGGCTGCTCTCGCCTCTTTACCCACACATCCTTATCCTGCCCTCAGCAGTCAAAGAAGCAGCACTAATCAGGCTTATCATAACATGGATGATATGTTCAGGGGGAGAGGAGAGGCGAGCAGGAGAGCTGCTTGTGTGTGTGTGTGTGTGTGTGTGTGTGTGTGTGTGTGTGTGTGTGTGTATATATGTGCGTGTGCTCAATCTGCTCTCATAGGCCACACACCCTCATTAGCGACTTTAACCCATGCAAGAAAGAAGAAAAAAAAAAAAAAGCGCTCCACTGTGGCGCATTTCCAAAAGACTTTGAAAAACATTAATGGGACTAGATGTTGGCAGGGGGGCATACATACAAATGACGCTCGGGTGGCCGACGCTCATTGACAATACAAATGCAAAGCTGTGGGCCCAGGGCGAGACAAATGTGAGCAGAACTTAATGCTGCAAACTAATCATCCGCCCGGGCTGCAAGAGGCCAAAGTTAATATCGGGCCCGCGCAAGAGCTTAATACACAAACAGTACATGCTCGCACTAAATTTTCACTGGGTAGTTAAAGCTGTCCACTTGTATGGTCCGTAAAAGCCTGGCCCCAGCTAGACTTCTTTTCTGTAGTGGCAGTGGTGGGGGAGTGGAGAATGGGAGGAGGAGGAGGAGGAGGAGGAGGAGGAGGAGGAGGAGGAGGAGGAGGGGGGGGGGGGGGGGGGGGGGGGGGCATTCCCTATTGCCATGGTCCCAATGAAAGATTAATGAACCCCAGCAGAACTCCAGGGAGGCAGAGAGACTCCTGGGACTCATTCACAGCCCTGAGCTGAAAAGGCTATGGAGAAGAGAAGAAGAAGGGGGGGGGGGGGGGGGTATATGTGTTTGTGACTAGGGGGGGGGGGGGTGGAAGGGGCGGTAGGTGGAGTGGGATTCGTTAAAAAAGAAACACAAACCGAGGCACTCCTCGTTGCGTCCTGATCTGATCTGCACATCTAGAATAGTGGGATGAAAAAGAATAAACTGGCAGGAAAACAATCAGGATGGGGGGGTTTATGACAGCTGCCGAATGCAGCTGATGAGTCTGCAGCTGCATGCAGGAAGATGGCCCCGGCCTCCGTCCCTCTTGCTCCCCACTCCTATATCTCACCTCCTAACCTCCTCCTTCACGACTCCCTGCTCCTCCCTCGGGGTAATGATGTGAAAGAATGTTGTCGATTCTTCATCTCTTGGTGCTGAAAAGCTTTAGTGGCCATTTAAATGAGTTCTTTTGTCCAGGGGCCCCGGCCATTGAGAAGACGGTTCAAAAAATGCCCATCCACTGAGTCCACATTTAGACAGAGGGTGTGTATGGGACTGAGAGACACGGGGAGAGCTAGAAGCCAGCCGATTTACATCATAGTCACTTGTGGTATAAGAGTGTGGTCTCCCCCCCCCCCCCTCCCTGAAAAGCCCAGACCAAGGCAAAGAACAGCGGGCTGGACTGACCGCTGCCTCCAGTCGGCTCACTCCGCTACAGACGGTGTGACGACAAGAAAGTACGTTGGTGGCTTTTGCTGCTTTGCAACGACTTGTCACCCCCCCCTTTCTTTCTTCCTTTTTCCCTTTTTCCTTTGGTGTCTTTCCTTCTGCTGACACGGGTGAAAGCTGCCAGTGCCATTAGTCAAACTCAACTCATATGTTCAGTCAGCTGGATGTGGACTTCATGTGGTCCGGTGTCTTCACTCAGCTCACCTGCTCACTCTACATATTACGCGATCATCGCGTGCGCGCGCGAAGGAGCAACCACTTTGTCTGCCGCTGCTGACGTCAAGGCAGCACCCGGTGGTCCCGGCGCAAAGGAGGCCCAGCACCTGCCCCGTTGGACCACTGCGGGACAATACAAGCGCAGGACTCGTCTGGCAGGCCGCTGGGTGCTTCAGCCGCACAGAGCCCAAAGAGGGAACGAGAAACAAAAGCAGGCAACGTGGGAGGCTTTACTCTCTCCCTGCTCAACAAAAGCCAGGGGAAAAGAAAGAACACTTCCTGCCCCCTACACCCCCGCTGACTTGCATCCTTCCCACCACCTCCGTCATTTACAACAAACAAATATAGCAGAAGACAAAACAAACGCCCTGCTCTGCAGTCATAAAGACAAGGTTCTCGAGCCTCAAAAAGAGATTTGGCATTCAAAAGACCCTGCAGAAAAATTTAAAAGCGCACTCTTGTACGAACATCAATGAGCACATTGACTCTTTCCTCATCCAGGACACATACAGCGCCTGCTGCTGAAAAAGGCCAACGCTGTGAAGTGCAGGCAGCACACAAGTACAGCAGACACAAACAGAAGCAGTGGTTTGCCGCCTCTGGTTATGTTATTGATATTGCCACGGCTCTATTTATTCTATTCTATTCTTCTATTTCCAGCTGCACGGCTCACATGCTCTAAATGCTCATATGCCTGAATATGTTTCGTTTTGTGTCGTTGCGTGCTCCTCTACGATCCACTGTGAATGGCTAACAAACGCCGCCATCTCTCTTCAGTTTCAAGAAACTTTAAACAAAGTAACTGTAATTGTTATTTCATTTCAAAAGCTGCAGCGCTGGCACGACCTCAACAGCCATCTCAAGTGTGAAATATTTCCTGTGCAAAAAGCTGGTGACTAATGCTGTTGCGCCACCGTGTGAAAAGAGCCTTTTTGGAAGCAGACAAATGAATGAGCTGCTTCAAGTCGGACCTCTGGGGAAAGAGAGGGGGGGGCTACAGGAGAAGGCAGAGGGGGTGAGAAAGTGACAGCAGGACGGAGTGAGACAAAGGGAGGGAGACAGAGAGGTGGAGGTCGGACAGGAAAAGCTGTTGGCCTTGCATTTCCGCCTGGTGGCACCTCGCAGGGCCAATTTGAGCCCTAAATGTGAAGGTGGTGACCTTGCGGGCCCAGAAGGGTGGCCCGGGCGGCGGGGGGGGGGGGGGGCTTGAGCCTCTGACTCTCTGCTTTATGTCATGATATGATGAGTTGTCACAACAGCTTGCGGGGCGCTAATGAGCTGTAGTGAGGCCGGAGGCAGGGACGGGAGGCCGGGAAGAGAGGAGATGTGGGGATGACAGTGCCGTGATGGATCGGGGTCCTCTCAGGCCTCCAAATTCCAAAGCAAGCAGAAAAAGCTGCCAGAGCGCCCTGAGCCTCTCCCAGAGCGTGCAAGTGGCCCACGTCCAAGGCACATGGAGTGACACCATGCAGAAAAAAAAAAACACACCAGCAATACCGGGGAGCTGGGGGAAAGTGTCAGAGAAGAGTAATTTGTATGTGTGCGCGAGTATGTGCGCACTATTTGGTTTGAGTAAAAGTCAAAACTGTGCTGCCACCAATCTAATGAATCATCTGGTATCATTCCATGCCGTCCTGTTGAAATCTGTTTACACACATGACTGCTGTTTTCCTTTGGGAGGTATAGAGTGCCCCCTCTAGGCTAAAGATCTTTATCTCCTGGCAAACCACACATCACACCAACCAGTATTCACACACACACATGCACACACACACACACACACACACACACACACACACACACACACACCGTCGGTAGCACTCAGTCAAATCAATCCTCAGATTCAAGCAGACAATCTAAAAGGAATATTTGGAGATCAACAGCAATGGAATATGAAATGCTCCGACAAATTAAAAGGCTTATCAGAGCCACGATCTCCCAGCATACCACGCTGATTAAAAAATAAAATAAAACTGCCACATTTCAGAAACAATATTTCTTGGTTAATCACTGGAGAGAGAAAGAACTCTCCACAATATTAAGAACCTGGGAATTGTAGAGGGGGAGCAAAAGGATTTTAAAAGCAGATATGGAGGTGTTGATCAGTTTTCTCTTGCAGAGAAGATGCGTCTCGGAGGGCAAGGGGGCTCCCGAGACCACAGTATATTTAAAAGTTAATCTATTCACTTTGCTGCAGTGACACGCCGACTGCTTGATCAGAGCGCCGAACAAAAATATTATGTGGGCCAGAGCCTTTGCTCCCCTTCCTCTCCTGCTCTCTTCGCTAGCACTCAAGTCGTTCGTCACCATTTATTTTTGCTTCCCATCTTTGATAGTCGGCACATCAAATAGAATCACAGAAAAGGACATGTTCTGACATGTCACAGACAAATAAAACTGCGCACAAATGGCTCATCTATGAAGTGGTATTTGGTAGAACTGTTGTATTCTGCGACGACAAATCGCCTCTTAGACACACGTGTGTTAAAGCTTTTCCTTTTCAATGTAAACAGCCTCTTGAGCTCTCATACCTGAGTTAAAGGGGCTTCTCTAAGAGGTGATATTGTATCACACCGTTAAGAGCCAGACTGAATTCTGCCTTTTGAAATGCAATCAGCCCCTCACAATTTCAGTTGAAAGCCAGGCAATTAAGAATTTGAATTGGATGGCAACATTAACAAAGGAATATGTTAATCTGTGAGGTTATTGAAATCTTATTTTACATTTCATGGTTAAGACATGAGCTCGATCAAATCATTTGATCAAATAAATAAATATTCCTCTTGAGAGAACCGTGTTTCAGAAAATGTACTTTTTTAATTAACTTAGAGACACTGTTTAGAACATGTATTATTTAGGCCTTAATCTAAGATTATTGATAACATTTTGGGGATTTTTTTTTTTTTAAGTGTTTTGTCAATTACTAAAGTCTGTGGAGCATATTTGATATCATTAGCATCGCTAAGCACAAAAGTTTTCTATATGGCAGCACATTTTAAACACCCTTAAAAATCAGATGGCCACGACTCTCCACCCAAATACCAACCCCCTCCCCTCCCCAACCTGCACCCCCACCACAACAACAACAACAACAACAACAACAACAACAACAACAACAACCTGTCAGAATCATGCTAAAAGCCTCCAGAGGTAAGAAACAGCAGAGACAGTGAAGAAGCAGGGGAGCAGTACTGCGTTACTCACCCAGCTGCTCAGATTGAGGTGCCAGTAGCCCAACTGCTGGAGGAGCGAGAGCCCGGGGCCCAGGACTCCTGCCTCGGCTCCCGTCTCCTCCGGCCCGGCTGCTGAAACTCCATCCCGCGGGTACATGACCCCGTCGGTCCCACCCCCGCCCCCGTCTCCTCCTCCTTCCACCTGGCCCCCCCAGCTCCTCCTTCCCTCTCTACGCCGGGGAGAAGCTATCTCGCTTTTCTTGGACGCTTCTCTCCTCCACTTCTCCTTCTTTGTCTGTTTCTGCCTTGGCTCCTTCCTTCACTGTGTGCAAGTGTGTTGCTGGGCATGTGTGTTTTATCGGCCCCCCTCTCTTTGCACTTGGTGCCGAGGCCGGCTGAACATTGTTCCCTCAGGTTTTGACATAAGAGAGAGAGTGTGTTTGTATCTCTTGAGGTGTCTAAAGCAGGTTCAGGGTCTGAGGCCTCGTTTCCCCCATAAACACACAGTCACCACAATCCTCCCCACCCAAACACATCCATCCTTAAAAAAATAAATCCCTCACTCTAACCACAGACGCTTTACAGCCTCCTCTTCTTCTCAGCGAAAGTTTTGATGCCGGTGACAAGAAGCACAAGAAGCCAGAATGTGGACAGAGAGAAGGAAAAAGATTTTCAGCACTGCAGCAATCTTCCCACTAGCAATACTCCAGAAAAAAAAAGAAGAAATACTCACAAACATACGCGCACGCACACAAAAATCAGTTATTACCCAAATCCCTGCTGTACGTTGGGCCTGTGTATGTGCTTCTTTAGAGTATGTGTGTGTATGTGTGTGGGCTCTGCTGTGCCTCCAGGATGCCCAGAGACGAACTGGCAGCTTGAAAAGCTTTGGCTACAAGGTAAAGCGAGCAAGGCGAGAGATGGGAGACAAAGAGGAGAGAGCAGGAGAGGGAGAGAGAGAGATAGAAGGGAACAAGACACAACAACATCCACAAAGGGAGGGCAGGCTCAGCAAAGTGTGGCCAACAGTCACTTTATCTGTGTGATGCTGACAGTCCCCTCTTCATACTCACTTTCCGAGGGGGGGGGGGGGGGAATTCTTCACTCTGACACGGACGTGGCACCTTTCTTCACAATCCTTTTTACTCCCCCCCCCCCTTCTCACCCTTTTTTTCTAAACAATACCTTAGAGTGGTGAACAATCTTTCTCTTAACTCCCATCTCGACTCCGTCTCTTTTCAAGGTTCATGTGAACAAGGCCTCCATCCCCTCCTCACTGCCCTCCTCTCTTCCTTTCTGCAACTATTTCACCTTCAAAATCCATTCTTCTTCTCAGTACGCAAGTCAAATGATAAGCTTCGCGTGGTCAAGACTTTCTTTTCAACAAGCGCAAAGAAATTCAAGAGATCTGTTTGACATCAGAGCGCACACACACACACACACACACACACACACACACACACACACACACACACACACACACACACACACACACACACACACACACACACACACACACACACACACACACAGAGACAAGGTGCAGATTCCATCAAACACAAGAGCTCTGATTTAGAAAACTAAACATGTTCCTAAAATTAAAAAAATCATGGGATGGCTGACAGAAAAGATTTGTTCCCATATTACATTTTAATATTAGGGAAATATTGTCTAAAGGATCAGGAGAAAAATTGTATTTTTCAAAGCAACTTAAATCTTTCACGAATAAAAATTCTGCCATCAGAATAAACAGTTTCTTAAGGTTAGGATAATTTCCATTTTTGCATTCTATAATTAACAAGATGTGTCATCCGTTTATTACCTTTTACAACCTCTAACAACCCAAATCTGACTAATTACCATGACAAATTAAATATTTATAGAAAGAAATATTACCACAAGCACAGTAACATTAATATATACATTTTTAATAAAACCTGATGAAGTGAAATACTGAAGAAAATACAACTTAACTAAGGGAATTAAGACATTTTGTTAAAAAAAATGAAAAATATCTTTCAAAGCTACGCAAATAAAACACGTGTTCCAGCTGCATTAATGCATTTTGAAAGTTGGCAATAGAAACAACTAAAAACTTAAGAGACTTTTCTCTTAATACGCTGTTCCTTTCTTTTTCCCCCTGCACTCGTTCAGCCTCTCTGTCACTGTTAGGACCCTGCTCTTCCCCTGGCCTGCAGCAGGCAGTCCTGAGGCCCTTAAAGCCAAAACAAAGCCCTGGGAATGTCCTTTACACAGCTTGGACAATAGCGTCGCGGCTCCAGCTTGACAAGTAAAAGAGCTCCGACAAGGCGGTGGCTAATTGCCTGCCCTCCCTCTATTCAGCCGGCCTGCCACACTCCTGCCATCTCCTTTTGTCCCACGTGTACTTTCTTAAGTAAACTGCCAGTTCACCAGCAAGTGATGGACAGCTCCCAATCACCCAGCGACAATGGCATCAACGCCACAACACAAGAGAGCACAGGGGGGAGAAGAAAATACTCTCTTCCACTCCACTGTCTGGGATGTTCGCACGAGACCAAAAAGTGTGCAATACAACAAAAAAAAAGGGAGAACAAAAACTTTTACAAAACAAGGAAACGGAACGGCCTATGACCTTTACAAATGAATTATTTTCACAGATAAATTTGAACAATGCAGAATAAAACCGTAGTGAGAGAAGCCCTTTGACTGAGTCGTCTCATTTCAAAGTCCTGGTTCTCTTCGTTCAGAACACACGATAATAATTACGGTGTAATTATGTTATTTAGAAAAATCAGATATAGTGAAAAATTGCAGATACTAAAGGATGTTAGGCATGAACTACAAAAAATATGAACCCTGATTTATTTATGTTATCTAAAGCAAAGAAAGAGAAGATACGATCAGAAGTCCTTGAATTTAGATGCCAATACAACATATAATATTTTAAACTGCTTCAAAATAAAGAGTGGAATTTGTCAATTAGATTTAATATAATTGTGTTCAACCATACAATAAACAATAATAATATTTAGCTTGAAGTCTTAGAATAATACACCCCTGTCAGGCTGTCAAGACAAAGCAATCAAACAGTGCCTTTCATTATCCAAATTGTCAATCTGTCACTTAGCAACATAAGTGTTATAAATTGCCAAACAAAGCCCAGAGAAATACCCATGAACAAATACAATCAAGACATAATATTTAAAGCCAAATAAGCACCATAAAATAAAGCACAGCTGTAATTAAAATGTTGAAAAGTCTTACCATTTAAAAGAGCTGTATTTGGGATGCTGCTCGGTTCCTGGTTAAAACAAGCATGCTGGCACTCGTGGTAGTGCACAGACTCCAAGCAGACTCCCACCACCATGTCAGCCACTAATCCACTGGGGGGCAGCACCTCATCTACGGCAGCCCCTCGCTAACGCCCGATGGGTTAAGCCGATAAGAGAGCGGCCGGAGTACCGGGCGAGAGCACTGACTTAGGACGGTAGCCCTTCAGGTCCCAGAGCGAGGAGGACCACGGTGGCCAGAGCTGGCTGTTCACTCTCAGCCCCCTCATGCATTCAAAACGCACACTTAGGCTGCGCTGCGCTGCTCTTCTCTTCTCCGCGTCTGACCGGGACCCCCTCTTTCCCCCCTCACCCATCTTCATATCCCCCCCTAATAAGCTCTTTTGTGTCCATCTCTCTTTCTTTGATAAGTTGAAAGAACAACAAAAAGAGGGCGCGAGAGAGAGAGGCTTTCATTCAGCGGCTTGGCAGAAATAAAAGGTAGTGGAGTGCCGTCTATAGGAGTTGCCCTAACTTGGCTAAACTCAAGCAGCGGGGTGTCTCTCGTCATGTCATTAATCCCCAAAAACTAGCCACGCTCCATTCACCGCAAGTCACACTACATTAAATACAAAATCAAAAACACAAATGCCGGGCAGAAAAAGTGTCAGGGAAAAAAAAAAAGGCGAGAGAAAGCATTCCGATCCGGGGCAAAGGGTGTGTGGTGTCGCAGCCACGTTGCCCCTCGGTCGCCACAGTTTTTGATGTAAGAAGTGACGGGGAAAAAAAAGCAGCCACACAAAAGACAAAAAAAAAACGGACATTTATCACCAAAAGAACCCGTCATTGTAGTGCAGCTTTTGCACCTCCAACTATCCCGCCCGAACTGTCTTAAGACAACCGAGAGGCGAAGAGGAGCCCCAACTCCAAAGTCAACACAACAAGCCACCAACAGCAGTTAAAACAATACCAAAAATACCAATAAATGGTAACACGCCTCGTATGGTTTTAGGGAGAGCTGGCAATAGAAAATTCAACCCGGCCAACTGGTGGCTTGAAGAGAGGAAGCCCACTCTTAAAGCCGTGATCCGACCATCCAACTGTACCACCGCTGTGAGCCTTTTAACCACAGCAGAAAGAAATGACTATTGATCTTCAAATAGCGATAATTGAAAAGATGAAAAAAGATTAAACAAAAACAATCAAGAATGTGCTGACTTACCATGTTGTGCTCCCCGTTTGTTGTACGTTTTTGTTAAAATAAAAAAAATATTTGCTCAAAGACGCAGCATTGGAGGTGTCAAATTGTCGTAGCCGTCTCTTGATCGTATTACTTCCACAGTCCTGGTTTCCAATGCGTCTGAACTTTTTCCCTTTCTCTTTTATTTTGTTTGTGGTACCTAGCCTTTTTTTCTCCCCCTGCTTAAGACTTTAAAAGCCTTCAGCTCAGCAAAGCAGCACAAATTATCTTGCCACCTTGCTCAGCTCTGATGCTTTGGCCGCTAACTTTGGAAGGCCCTTTACTACTGCATCAAAATTAGCATTGTCAAAGCAGTTAATGAATATTAATATTGTATTTGTCATTGGAGCTGGCCCATTGCTGAACTCCAAGTCATCCATCAGGGACAAGATTAAGCACACAATTATTTCTGACTGACAGGGACCAAATCTGGAAGATTTTTTTTTTTTTCTTTTCCTCTAACAATTTAAAGAAAAAGACACAACATCATCTTAAGGTACCTCCCATGAGACCAGACAAGATTAATACACTTTTAATGAAGCAAGATTTCACGGTGCATGAACAGCGGGACCCTCAGCAAAGAAAGGAGAGGAGTATAGAAATATTTTGACTGATAATTTTAACCATTTCTTTTTTTTAAAGGATTGAAATCATAAATTACAAATAATTTTGATGACGGAAGACAAAATTAAAATTCAAAGAACAGCCTTTTTTTTTTCTTTTGATAAAATACAACGGGTTTATTCTCCTTGATTTCTTTTCTTTTTTTTTGTAAGAGAAGCTCTGGATTTGCTTTTTCACCTTTTGTTGGAACATTAATAGAAATAAGATGTACAAGCGCTACACTGTGAACATCGCTGGCGCTAAATTTAACATGAAACATTCATTAAAAAAACGCTGGACCTCCAGCTCGCGGAGCACCGACCGCGGGAGGACCACACAGGCAGCCTCCATCAGCACCACCCGCTGCAGCGCTGCGCCACCCGCTTCCCTCAGAAACAGCTTCACACCAGGAACCCCCGGCTGTCAAATACGGCTCTCTGCACAATTTCCCAAAACCTTCATCAAATATGTCACAATGCACAGTTCTAAATATTTTCTACATAATGATGTCGTTCCAATTTACCTCCTGAAAATTACTCCACCAACGGTTTTAATAAATATAAAACTCTCTCACATCAGGAATATTTGAAGCAAAAGCATTCCTACCGGTAACTGTCTTGAAGAATTACGCAGATGACATGCCATCTTCTTCACTCCTCTCTACCCAAAGCATCACTGGATCTTTTGCATGATTTCAAAAAAAGCAAACCCTTTTGTCTTCCTCTCACATTTTGTATATTCTGAGCAACACAGAGTCGAGCTTCAAAATCAGGCTCCATCCCTTTTTTTCCCACAATTATCTGATCAGTTTTCTCCGTTCACTGATTTCCGTCGGCGGAGCGGCCGCATGCAAAATCTTATTTGGGTCAAATGAAAACTTATTTTCCACTTGCGCCCTTCTGAAGAATACTACAATAAAATAAAGGGGAAAGCACTGACGGGGGGGGGGGGGGCGCGCAAAAAAAAAAAGATGGCAGATGTGGGGCACTAATGCCAGCAGCCCAGTGAATTGGTGTGAGTGTGGGGGTCAAGCTGCGGTCTCACCTTGGAGCGCCGAGCCCCTGCCGACCACCCTGCCGGCTCCCTAATACCATTAGCAACCCTTAGATGAACATACTAAATTGGCCTTTTGTTCTCCAGGTGCCGATCCAGCCTCGCTGGTGTCACGGAACCAAATACAGATGGTGCTGCCTTTTTTGTGAAATGAATAGCGCGCATAAGAAAGCGCTCCGTCTTTACGCATTCTTCCAATCTCCAAAAGCCGTCGGCTTTGCCGTAGTTTTTTTTTTCCAGCGCACCATTCACATTTAAAACTTTAGATATCACTTTGTTATATTTTCTCCCAATTTAATTCATGTTGAAATGTCCCCTAAATGTGTATTATTATACACACATACTTTGCTATTACAATTTAGAACGGATATTTGCGAGATCTCACAATGAGACGTCTCGTGAATTAGACTTGATCCAATTCAGCAGCAAAGAAGGATAAATGTAATAAAATTAGGAAACCAAACCAGGATTTAAATTCAAATTTCACAAAGAATAATTTCAGTCTAAATAATTATAATAATTATTTCAAGCCTGACAAATTAATTAATTTGCTGCCCAAAAATATCAAGAGAAATAAAAAATATCTGCATTAAAGCTCAGACAGTATAAATAACTAATAATAATAATAAATATGAATCTAAAAAGAAGATCTCAAATTTCAAATGGCAGCGTAGGAATGCCGTATATTAAAACTGTAATTATACAAATGATCTTTTAATTGTTGTGACACGAGCACAGACACTGATTAAGTGTTCACAGAAGGTTGTCTGTGAAAACAGGCACCGAACACAGAATCCCACCGCGGCTTAATTCAAGTTGAGAGCCTAAAACAGGTCCAATCTAGGTGAGGAGGAGAGGAGGGAAGAGAGAGACGAGAGGGAGCAGGGCAGGCAGCTCTGTGGCCCAGCGTGATCACATCAGCGCTAGTATCAAATTAACTCTCTGACTTTGAAAGTTATTGATCTGCTATTAAGACACTAGTGAACTTGATGAAGTGAGTGCTGTAGGTGACTCTGAGACTTCAAAGTCTCACACCAGCCACATAAAACAAGCCACTTTGATCCCCTTCTCCGCTCCTCGGATCTGGAGAGGGGGCTTCAGAGGAACCCCCCAATTCTGCTCTCCTCTCTTCTTCGACACTCACCCCGGGCCCGAGCTTCGGCTCTCTCTTTCCCTTTTTCCACGTCTGCTACGATGCCCCGAGAAACCGGCAGAGCTCCGGATGCCACACAATGTTCAATCGCACCACATTTTTTTTTACAGAACAGTCAGCAAGTTGGGAGCACAGTAGTAGTGCACAGTGGCGCAGACAGATCTCCTTTCTGATTCACCGGGAAATAATAAACCAACACAGAAAAAATGCAACATGATGTCAAAACAACTACTAGAAGAAGACGGCCATGTAAGCGCATTCGCATTAAAATTCAGTGTCGATAAGAAGGGGATTCTTCATGCCAAATACGGCATGTAATAAGGTCGGGCGATGAGAGAGACAATGCAGAGTGGGAGATAGCAGCACTATTGTGTGCTGAATACATCCCCCTCTTTGCTTAAGGCAAGTCTTCCCACTACATTAAATACTGTGTGCTGCCAATCACACCTGCCTTTTTCTTTTTTTTTTTTCATTTTGTGCCACTGGGTGGAGGTAGTAGTTAATGTTTTCAACATGCAGCGTATCACTTGAATACACTGAAGCAGATACAAATCACAACCGGCCCACAGAATTCTTCCTCTCTATTTTAACAAATAAAAAAAATAAAAAACGAGGACACACAAAAAAAACCAACATCTTTTCTGTCCTCGTGTTGCAGACCTGCAAAGACTGAGAAACTAAATCTCAGGTTCGCCCTCCACTGAGCTGCTAACTTAAGCGGGACTGAGTCAAATAAATATTAACGGCTAAATTAATCATCGGCAGGACAGTGTTTGCGCTCGGGCTCCAGCGCTCTCAGGCACCGTGTTTGTGTGTGTGTGTGTGTGTGTGTGTGTGTGTGTGTGTGTGCGTTCGAGTGCAAGTGTGTCTGCACTTGGAGTGCCGGTACTAAGCTGCGTCTGTTTAATTAAGAGGGGTAAAACAGATGACAAATGCGAGACAGTTAAACATTTAATGTGTGCTTATCTCCCCCCCCGCCTCATTTATTTAGTTGGGAGAGATTCAGAGTGGGTGGCGTTTTAAGAGTGATGCGCCGGCAAAACGCTGGTGGAATTAGAACGCAGCCCCGCGCGCCGTGACAAGTCAGCGAGCAACACACAGCCAATTCCTGACAATTGTTTTGACATTTTCAACTTAATTCTGTTTGATGACAAAGAAAGGGATTACGTGATAAATCAAATAAACACCAATACGGATTTCTGCTGCACAGCTGCTCGTGAAACGCAAAGAAATGTAATAACGTAACGAGTTTCAACGTAAACGACAGAGCGTCACTTAATTGTGGACGGAGTGTTTATAGCATCCTTGCCTAAATTATCAAAATGAACCATGCAATTAAAAGTAAAAATGTCTCAAAAGGGTCTAGTTTCTCCTTCGTTTCACCTGAGAAAGATTTAATTTTTTTAATCTTTTTTTCTGGATGATCCCCATTGTGTATCTGGTGCTGATGCACATTGCCTAGAGTCAATGTCAAATCCCAGCTCCAGTAGTCCCGCAAAAAATACAGAACGAACAGCGCCCGCGGCACACACATCCCTTTACTCAACCCACTTGCAATATCTCATCCAAAGTTATCACTTCCAGTGTGACAATGTTAAAATGAAAATAAAAAATAGATATTTTATATATATATATATATATATATATAGATAGGGAGAGGGAGAAAGAGAGATAAAAGTGGGTGGCAGCGGTGGGGGTATGGATGGGGAAAGAGAAGCTAAAAAAGCAAAAAGAGGGAGAGGGAGAAAAAGAAGAAAAGGAGGAGGAGGAGGTGGAGGAGAAAAAAAAAAAGCCCTGTGCCACGAGCATATATAAGAGAAACCTTCACCAATTAGTGGGGAGAAACGGGAGAGGGAGCTGCCGTGGCGTCGGCACTCAAAGAGCCAGGCCTCGCGGCGAAGCTGTCATGTCGGCAGGATTGATCAACAGGCCTGCTATTTCTAATGGCATGTTGTCATGAAGCTGCAGCCATGGGGAGCCACCTGCCTCAGTCCTCGCACAGCACTCTGTGTGTATGTGTGTGTGTGTGTACTGTATATGCGCGAGTGTGTTTGTGTGCATGAAAGATGGGGTTGGGGGTACTGCAGCAGCCATACCTGTTCTGTGCCCATATATCTTTTACTAACAATTTAAAAACAGCCTGGAATCCTCCTCCCACTCTCTGGCAGTCTACCTTGCCTTTCCCTGAAGGTGGAAGAAATGTGCCAACCTGGATTGTTCTTTATTCTCACACAGCAGAGCCAAGCTATTGTAAAATCCAACACAATGGATACAAAATGTATACTGCGTTGTGTAGAGGGGGAAATGTAAATGAAAGCAAGCGGTTTTGGTTCTTTCAAAAATGATAAAAGTAATAATTCAGTGCAAATACAAATTATTCTTTTTAATCAATTTCACCCCATTCAACAAATTAATTCCTCAGTCGTATTGAAACAGTGCATTACAAGCATACAACTATGCCGAGTTATCATCTGAAAGGCATTGCATTTGATTATAGCCCATTTTTCTTTATATGAAAAAAAAAAAAAGGCCGTCAAATAATCAGCGGACAATAGGAACTCGTCTGCAAAATGCCATCGCGGGGAAAGCACAATCAAATGCTCGGAAATTGCTTTATAAGAAAGAAACCGTCACGTTGTCCTCGTTTTTCAGTAATACGCCAACAAAAAAAACGCTTCCTTTTCAGCCTCGGCGGCCAAACAAGCCCGGCCTCGCAAACAATAAAAAGTCAAATAAAAGTTACAGAACTTGAGAGTTCAAGGTACAGCGGGCTACTTGGAGTGCGTGTCACGTACAGTTAACCTTTTTATCGGGCGCGCCTGTGGTCTCATCAGTCGATGAAATTCTTTGCCCGCGGCGGTGGCTTAGCCGAGGGACACGGACCAATAGAAAATTATTTCATTGTGTTAGCATTTCAAATGGCGAGTGGAGGGTGGAGAGGAGGGCATTTGGAGGGGCGGTGGGGGAAGAAGCTCTAACCGATCGTTGCCAGCGGAATTAATTGCCTATTCTGAGAATAATGTCCCTTATCCACGATCCTCGGAGGGCCGAACGCTAGCAGAGGCCACTTTTTTTTTATGTTTGGTGTCTTCAAAAAGAAGAGCGCTTAGGGGTACTGGCCGTATTAGGGGTTTAGCTCAGCCCCCTTTAGGCCGGGAAAAATAATCAGAAGCGCTGAACCAAACTCCACTAATCCGTTCCCCAATTAAAAAAAACGTAGAACCCATTACACTTTACGTTAATGTGAATCGCCAAATAAATACTTAAATATGAATGATACGTTTTATAAAAAATTGGCAAATTCTAACTAATAATTACATTAGTCGGTGAAATTCACTTTAAGAGAACGAACATGAGAACTAAAGCGCCGATGTTTGGCTTTCAGCCAGCTCCCGATAAATGGCTCAAGATGGAGCGACCCCGGTGGTGCTTCAATCCTTTTATTTAAGGGGATTTAAGTTCAGGCTCTGTTACACATTGGCCAAACATATGCAATGACCCTAACTGATATTGGTGCATCTTTTAGCCACATCTTAATCTAACCTTTGTAAAGCTCCGTGGCTTTTCAGACTCAAAACAGCATTAAGAACGAGCATTGTTTGGAGCGAGGAAGGAGGCGGCCCTGGGAGACGACTCCACCAAAAAAAAAGCTGGGCTCGGGTTAGGGCAGGAGCCCTCTGGAAAAACAGCTGCTTATGCACTCCAATCAGTGGGAAAACAAAAATCAAAACCCAGATTTTTTTTTTCGTGTGTTGTTTTTGGCGGTGGAGGGGGGCACCCCCGAACGCTCCATCCCTCCATATCGACCTCTACGGGCCCATTCGTGCAAGGTGTCGATTTCATCCCTCGGCAGATGGACGGGCAAATTTGCAGCGGTCCCCCATTACACGCCTCTCCTTCGCTCATTGTGAATTCAGTCAACGAAGTCAATCTTATTAACTTCCGCGCCGGTTCACACATGACATTTTCTTCAATTTTCTCGCCGACATCAAAAACATCAATTAGCAGCTCGAAAATGGAAAGGAGCGAATGACAGAGTCCGATAACGGCGACTTATTTGAAGCTGAGGGTAAATCTATTCTCCGGTTTTGAATGTGTTCATTACAATTGCGTTTTTCAAAGAAGACCTCCAAATAGCAAAGAAATTTAATTTATCTCGTAGAAATGTCCAGAAATTGTTTTTTTTTTCCACCCTTTCTTTTTCTTTTTTTTAATCCTGTGTCTATCTCTCAGCCTCAGTGGGTGACACAAAGCATTGTGCTGCTGCATTTTCTTTTTCTCATTAGAACAGATCACAACTCCCACAGAAGTTGAAACCCTATACTGTAACCTCCAGAGTAACCCGTAGAAAACATTATTAACAGAGTAAAGCATTTCTTTAGGAATAAGAGGAGGCGATAAAGTAGCCGGCCAGTGACCTGCAGTACACAAATATTACGACGATGATGATAAATGCAGGATCTATTGTTACCCAACAAGGGGAGCTATTATCAGACCAGAGGAAATAAAATGCTGTTCAGGAGAAATGTTGGTCTTTTCTGTTTGTTGGTTTTCATTCATTCTACAAAATCAATCTTCACACAGGTATTTATCATTGATTTAAAGACGCACTGAATAAAACAAATATATATATATATTAAGTATTATTGCTTTGGCTCTTGTGCCAAATTAATGATATTCTTTGTAAATAAAATTATATATTTTCTTGTAAATTATATTCTGGACATTAAACAATTTAAAGACTAATTTGAAATGTTCGATATATATATTGATATATTGGTTATTATTAACAACTCCTGTGTTCTCTTTATATAAACAATGTAAGACTACATCTTCTGAAGAATTAAATACATTATTACATTTCTAATATATCTTAGAATAGTTCTGTATATATTTAGCTTGATGGATTAAATGTTCCCTGTTTGATTGGAAAAATGAAATAAATAAACACAATGCTCAAATCCAACTTCCATCTAAACTACCATTTTATCCATTTAGCCTCATTGATCATTTCCTGCTACTCCACATCACGGTTACATCAAAATGTGAAATACAAACCTACACATTAATGACGCCGTCTCATGGCTCAACTCTTCTGCCTCCCACCACTGACGAACATGTAACTCAATAAACCCTGGCCCGGTAACCTTTAAGTAAAAGGCTATTTTTTGCCGATATACAAACATTGTCAGACGGCTTCCTCGTGCTTGAGTTACATCTCCGAGAGGGTGAACAAAAGCAACTTTAGCGGCGGTGGAAATACACTCGTAATGCGAGGGGGTTTGGGGAAGGGGGTTTGCTCGCACACGGAGCCGTGCGGATCAAGTTCCTCCGGCCCATTGATTTCTGATCTTTTGACATAATTTAGTTGCTTTTTATTTTTTTTGCCCGTCTTTTATTCCATGTCACAAAAGACAGAAATGTCCAAACAAGTGATGTTGGGAATATCTACTATCTGTCAAAGGAGCAGGCTTTTCCCGGCATTAAAGCGACCAAATGCTCTGACGCAGTGCCGAGAATCGGCGGGATGAAAATATCACTCTTTATAATGGAGGCTAATCAGATTTCGGATGCCGTTTGCCTTCTAGCTAAAGGGAGATGGAAACGCGTGTAGCAATGGGGCTGTAACCGATACACTCCCGGTTCATCGCCATCCTGACCTCAAGACAAAAGGCCTGCTTTCTTTCACATCTAATCTAGATGCCATATAAAGCCAAGAAAAATGTGTTTGCATTATCGACATCTGAATTAATACGAGATGTAATTTTTGCCCTAAATTCTGTTTGTTAATAGACAAGGCTGAAGGGACGACGCGGGCATGTTAAATGCATAGAAAGCATCTGTAACACGGCTGTCGGCTGAATGTTGAACACACAGTACTGATCAGTTCCATTAAGCAGGGATTTGATCATCTCCCCCGTGCGCTTTCACAGCCCCGGCTTCAGATTAGATCACTGTGAAAATGGTCAAATGGTGTGTTTATCTCACTGCAATTATTTTGATGCGGATGACAGAGATTGGTTGTTTGCATGTGGCTCGATGAGTGTGCACAGTGCGAGCCAAGACGTGTACTCACAAATGCACACCCGGACACACACATGCTGGGGTGGAGAGAGCTGAATGGCTTCCTCTCAATGCCATTAACCCATTAGATAGCTTCAATAAAAAGGCCTGAAAATAATGTTTTATGTGCAAAACAAACAAAAAAAGTCACGGTGCACATGCAATTACTGCGCCGTAATCCTTAAGTTATGACTAATATTAATGGTCTTTGTGGGTGACACAAATGGACTTTCAATGAGACTGAAAGAGAAAACCCCCATGCAACAATGGGGCGTTTTGAAGCTTAAGCTTACAAATGCAACCAAAGCAGGAAGACACCACCGCGCACACATTATACGCATATACGTAGACACATACGTCGTGGTAGATATATACCAATATTTAGCTCTCCCTCTTTGTCAAAGTCCACGGCAGGCTCTGTGCTTCCAATGTCGTTTCAATAAAATTGGGATATTGTAGTTGCTGCTAGCTGAAATAATTTGCAGAACAAACTCCCCTGGCGTTCATTTAGACACTAAGTGAACTGACCTCTATCATGTGAGGGAGATGTTTCGGTCTTTTCCCAGCTGCTGTTGCACTCAGGATGCCCCTCAACCATGTGGTGACCTTGAGTGAAATCTTAATCCCGCAGGGCAACTTTTAAGAACGACGACACACTTCTGCCCTTTCCGAAGCGGATAATATATTCAGAGTCATACGAGATCATCTGTGTGATGGATCCGTCCCCGTTTCTCAATAATCACCTCTAGTTTCACTTCACTCGAAGTTCGGCTGTGTTACTAGATTACCGGCCCTTCGTATCTACCTTTCCAATTACTTTTAAGAGTTTTGGATGGACAAATTTGGGCTTTCATGTCCCGTGTTAGCGGATGAGTCGCTGCTTCTGGCCATGAAAGGGGATTTTAATGAGCCGAGGTGAGGTTAATTGGTTCGCTAAGATCCTCCGAGTCATGTGCCTCTATATGAAATCAAGTCCATTTCCTGGAGTTTCTCCGGACGTGTTTAATAACAAACACTTCAGCCCAATTTTCACTTCCCAAAGAGAGGGGGAGATAGAGGGAAAGGGTGGTGGAGGAGGGGAGTTTGGTTGTTTGTGCTCGTTTTATTGGCCTTCACCGTCCCACACTGTAAACGCTATCTCCGTTTGTGGTTCTTCAAAGACCACTGGTGTAATGTCAGCTCCCATTCAGAATTCGCACGAATGTCCTGTTGCTTGTAGCTGCAAATACAGGCAGAGTCTTACACAGATACCCGGAAGCTAATTACCGGCCAAATACTTTGCTAAGCATTGGTTTGTCAAAATCTGCAAATCTGTGAAGCCGGACATCTTACATTACACCATAATTACACGCAAGAATTCACAACTGATACATAAACTATTCACTTTGTAAAGTCAAAACACTTTTACTTACATAAAAAAAAAAGGCAAAGACAGAACGCAAGAAGACTTGAGACACATTTCAAACATTGTGTCAGTCTGAGTACTGTGGTTCACAAACGTAATAACATGGAATTACAAACTGCTTTTATATTTAAATGCTCAGTTTCAAACATGATCATGTGCATTTGTTTATGGTATGCCAGCCAGAAACCTTTGCTGTTGTTTTCATTTTTCTAACAATAAATGTACATTTTGCAGCAGGCGGCTCGGTCCCTGCTGTTGAGTGAGTGCAGGGGGAACCGCTCTGTCTACACTGCAATACAGTAATCCTCCGCAAATCACTGGGCCTTTCACTTGCCATTAGGAACTACATGATGTGAATCGCCCCAGACTAAGAGACCTTGTAATCAACACTGGTGCAAATGTGTTAAGTTCAGCGTCTCCTTGAGGGGGGTTCAATGGTCCTGACAGTGTAATTACGGGTTGCCGCCACAATACAGCGGCCAGCGCACTCAACACTAATTCAATCCATCTTCATTTTCCAAGAGCAACGCCCCTACCGCTGATGGATAGTTATCATTAGAGACTGACAAAGCAGTGAAACAACTGAGGCGTGAGCAGCAAAGTGTGTGTGTGTGTGTGAACGCGGGGTGTAAAGTCAAAGAGCAGGAGGATGCGTCCTCTCAGATACACACTATTGCCCCAGACAGCAGGATTATATATTACTACAGGGATGAATACAGAGAGACGGAATGGGGAAGGAACTTTGGGTCAGGGAGCCGGGGTTTGCATCCTTCACACACACACATACAATCACACACACACAAATAAATAGAATGCCCACATAGAGCATGTGTACGTGTGCACAACAGTTTGGCTCGCTGTGACCCCGACACACAGAGAGGCTATGGCTCGACTCACCAGCCTTTTATAGCATGCTGCTCAGACACAAACACACACAAACAGACGGACACACACACACACAAACACACACACTGACACACACTCTCGTACAGGTCTGGGCACCGTCTGCAGCCAAACACGAAACCACAGGCTGTGATTGAGGCCGACTGGTCTGCTCCTCTATATTTTCGGTCTATATATTCAGTCCACCCTGGGCTGTATATCTTAATTATGTGCTCTGCGCTCTTTTCCTAAAAGAAGGGGTGACAGAGTCTGCTAGTCAGGCACTGAAGCAGCAGCCGGCCACTGAAATGAGGCCCTTCCAGTATTTATGGGGCCTCCAGCTCAGCCACTGCATCATTACATGACTTTTAAGCTTTGGACAAAAACACAGTCGATCCCTCGTTCCCCCGTGTCTTTCCTGGCATAACGTGCTCGCACGCCGCACACAACCAGAAATCCTCCTGTTTGTGGCATATTTCCGTATCAAGCTGTATGCCTTCAAAACAAGATGGAGGTCCCAAAACTTTTTTCTTTTTTTTTTCCCGGGAAGACTAACAGGCTGTGAAAGGCTGTAATGAGTAAATAGCTCAGAGGGTAGAAAAGAGAACAAATGGCCAGAAGAATTTTAGCACAGCGCTGTGCTCAATGTGATTATCTCCTTTTTCCTTGCGGGTCGCAGCTTTAGGGGTCACCGCCGCCTTATACTCTCCGCCTCTCTCACTCACACACACAGACACACACACACACAGGTTGGGCTGTGCCATTTCAATGACTCAATCGCATCTGGAGCTCTCCATCGATTGTGCTCAGTGACCCAGCAAAGGCCCATGTGGCGAGCGCCTGCCCCACCTCGCTGAATTAGAGCACGTTCGAATGGAAGCCAGCATCTCGGTCGCACGTGTCCGTTAACCAGGAGGTGGTGCTACTGGGATGTAGAGCGCCACTTCATCTTTTTTTGCTCATACCGCTGAAAAGCAGACGGAGGGGGAGGGGGGGGATTTGTTTGGATGGGGTTTTTCATAATAGCGGGGATTTAAAAAGGCTTTTCTGACACCGAGAGTTGTAGACACGGCCTCAAAGACACAGACGCTCTCTGTTTTACCATCGGTGTCGATTTAGCGGCATGGAGCGCGTGGAGGTTCACAGTCAGGTGACGCTGCCTACTTGAATGCATAAGATTCTCAGACTTGTGAGCTCTTGTTCGTGGGAGGAATGAACGGTTTGCTACATCCCTCCGACGTCAGTGCGCACACACCCGCACGCCGTTACATGCGATGCTTACTCATGCACATTCCTAATGTGCTAGCATACACTCACACAGATTGTACATTTGTTCCAACAGCTTTTAGCGATTTGTACACATAAATGCAGGCATGAGCGCAGCGGCCAATGTGCTGCCGTAGACTGGCTGGCCTGCTCGCAGACCCTGCAGTTTGTTTAGCAACACTCCTTTTGACGACGCCCGAAGGGTGCAATTAAGCCCAATTAGAGCCTGTCAGTTTTATTAAGAGGCACAGACTGGCCAGGCTCGGGGGCAGTGAGGGGTAGAGGAGGGAGGAGGGAGGAGGAAGAGGAGAGGGAGGAGGAGAGTCTGCAGCACCGAGCTACTGCTACTCTGCGAGCACCGCGGAGAGGAAACTGGTGTAAATATACTGAATGCCAAATAAGCCGATACTAAACACAAATGACAGACGAAATGACTAGCTGGCGATGCCGGTAAAATATTTGCCAAGGGGCTGATCAAGTCTTCACAACCATGTCAGGCACTGCAGGTAACCTCGGGTGCTCTCAGTTCAAATACGTAGAGATTACCGTTATGATGCCACATAAAAGCTACTTTAAAGTACAGTTTTGTGATCAGAGAACCTGAAGGGATCAATGGATGACAAAACCAACTCATCTATAAATACTCACTGGCTACAGTGAATGCAGACATGTGTGGATGCAGATGTCACAAAGCATTTTCGGAAGGGGGATAGGGGGGGTGGTGGCTGTGTAGTTATGTGAGCCTGCCCTGATATATTAGTGTGGTTGTGAATAGAGCAATACAGCTGGCTTGGAACAAAAACTGCAGCATCTCTTTCATCAGGAAATCAAAAAAAAAAAAAAAAAAAAAGAAGGCAAATGAATATATCAATCCCTCACAATTCCTTTTCCGTCGACCCCTCGACAGAGATGTTTACAGATAGCTATCATTCCCCCTCTTTTTCACATTTGCGCTTGGACATGTTTCAAAAGACCGGGCCTTTTCATCTCCCCTCTCGCTGTGAGGAAATTTGCTCCTTAATGGCTTTCAAAACAGGAAGCGCAGACAATAAAAGAAGGGAGAAGTGAGAAAATCACTTCGCTCCCCAGATCCCCTCCCCACCCCCCCCCTTCAGTCGACGCATCCTTTGCGGCGCTGAGTGCTGCAGCACGCTGCTGCTGTGCCAAGGTGCCAACTGTGCCAGTCACACTGACCTCCATCTGCAGGCAACTTGATACTATCTCTCCAACCGCCGCGCACTCCCACTGAATGGGTTCACTCAGTCACAGTGAAGTCTGAATGCCATTCAAGGCTCAGGCTCGGAATTGTGTTTCGAGTTTGCGCGCTATTGTATTCTTTGTTCACAGCTGCTGTGTAAAAAAATCCTTTATCACTAAACTGAATACTAAAATGGTTGTATTGGAGGAATGCACACAGGAATACATTACTGCCGATGTGCAAATCATTGCACCATCAGGCAAATTGCAGCAGATTTTTCACAAGTCTTTATCAATGACCCTCAGAGGAGTACGCTTGAACCCGCTACGGACCGGCTCAAATTACTACTCAAAAGGCTCTCTTGCAAAGTACTAGGCTTACTATTTTAATAGTATATGTAGGTGTCTGTTTACTCATGTTGTATTCATAATTCCGCCTCCTGCAGGGCATCCGTGTCCACTGAGTGCCCTTGAACATGCCATGAGTAGTCTTTCTGCGCCTCAACTAAAAAGAGACCTGAAAGACAGCTACACACGCTTCCGCACAGTTGGATAAAACAAACCTTAACCACACAACTCAACCTCACCAAAGAACTTGCTTTTTTTCAAAAGATGTTCAGAAGAGTGTTTTTCTTCTCTCTCTCTCTCTCTCTCTCTCTCTCTCTCTCGCTCTCTCTCTCTCCTCGTCTTTGCTTTTTCTCTCCCTGGGTAAAACAAATGCATCATTTTCAGTAAAAAAAATAAATATAGATATATATCTTTACTCCCTCCTCTCCCTCCCATTGTGCCATTTCCGTGTATGGAAGCGTTCCTTCCCATTGATTTTCTTCCTGCCAGGGCCCTACCCCAACACAAGGCGCTTCCTCGCTGGTGTCATCTCCTTGTGCCTTTCTCCTTTTAACTGTGTTTTACTCTTGTGGCATAATGCACAACTGCCAAACTGGCGTTGGGGAGGGCAGGGGAGGGGGGGGGAGAGAGGGTGCAATGGGAGGAAAAACTGATATACGCGCTCAAAAGTTTCAGCTATTGATTTCTTTTTGATGCAGATGGGGGAAAAAAGAGAGATGTTCAAAGCTGCGGAGAGTCTATTTGATCTATTTGAGCCAGTTGGTAATGTTGTTGGTAGTAAGGCACAAGTATTGTCCGTGTTTGTCTGTGCTATACGGTGCTTTGTTATGCGTCGTCTTAGGGTTCAGCCTCCGATTCGGCGCGGTCAGAGGGCTTATTAAATGCAATGACCAACACGCGCTCTGGTCAACGCTTCCCGGCAATGCTTGCATCAATAATGAGCACAGAGTCTGTCTGGAGAAAGTCTCAATTCCGAAGGTAGCAGATCAGGCCTACAGCTCCATCTCAGAAAAACACTGAAAAAAAAACTGCAGGCTAGTGAGAAAACCCTAAAATGGGCCGGACCAGGCTTCTCAAGGGAGTTGCCAAGTTTACAGAGGTATGGAAGCGAAATACTGAAATGTGCAGCGCAATAAATGAGAAAAAAAAAAAGTGTATATATATATATATATATATATGTCGGGAATATTTCTGAAATCAATATGCTCAAGACAGAATGCTGAAATCAAAAGGTATCAGAGAGCCATGTGCAGAAATCCAGAGATGGAGGAGAAAGCTCGCAGGAGTATTTTCCAGCCACTGCAGCTCCTCGTCCACAGCTTCAGCTCCCCGCGCTGTCGGCCCTCTGTGATGTGTGCCTGTGTCCACTGGGGGCTACAATTAGCCCATCAAACTCATTCCAGCCGGGAATCCACACCGCCTCTCCAATCCCCTTTTCTGGCTCTCCCGATGCCTGGGCTCCTCCAAAGAGACAGGCAACTTGTAAGACTAGGGGAGGTAGCCTTTGATGTGCCAGGTTCTGCCGAGGCCTCCCCTTTTTGCTCATATCAAGGCTGAGGAGATACAACAATTAAAATGGCGGGAGAGGCAGACTGACACCGCAGCAGCGTGCACTCGTGCAGCTTGTGTGCCATGTGCCTGCCTGTGCACCTTGGACCTGGCCCTAACAGGTGGGGGGGGGGGGGGGGGGGGGGGGGGGGGGGGGGGGGGGGTGCACCTCAGCAATAGAGCTGATGTCAGTGCCCCGGTGACTGGTGAAGCAATGAGAAGTCACATACCAGTTGAGAGTTCTCTATGCCAATGAAATGAATCTGTCATGTGGCTTCTTCTGGCTTCTGATTGGCAGAGCTCTCTACCCTGTGAGAGTGGTGCAACATTTCACAACACTTTATGGCCCGCGGCCCTGCATTTACTTTAGTTACTTTACTTAAATTGTCTTCTTGCATTATCCATTAATTGCCATTTTTTCTCACATTTCCAAAGTACAAATTGGCTGCTTTTTGTTTTACATCATTTTATATGTTATACCTTTGGGTTTTAGACAAGACAGGCTATTTGAGGACTTCTCCTTGAGCTATGGACACTTGTAATGACAATTTTTTTTCCAAGCAATGTTTCTAAATATATATATTTTGTCTGCGACTCTGACTCTGTCTCAAGAGATGGCATGCTGTGTCCAGACCCCAAGCTGAACAAACTCTGTGCCTGTGGCTCAGTCGGGCTGCTGCTTTACGTTGCGTAAGACACCGCTCCACGTCTGTCTGCGCTCCGGTGGGGCTCGGTGGCAGACAGCCAGGTAATTACACAGCACTGACTACCAGCCCGGAGACTACGGCCCACTGCCACACACACGCGCATGCACAAATACACTTATTTGTATGCGAGTATACAGATCACACAACCCCCACCTGCACGCATACACACATGACATCTTTCTCCCATCCTCTCTCCCCTCACACACACACACACAGGTCGCCGCCAAACACAAGGACTACATTATGTCGAGGAGGATTACAATGATTCCAACCTGACCCGGCTCTCCGCAGCTGCTCTGCCTCTGGCGTGAGTGTGCCAGAATTTACTGTTTGAGGTAAAAAAGACTGCCCGCAGTTTAAACAGGTGTGTACTTATGCAGATACGCAGCTCGTGCATGTGGTTTGCATTAGTTGCTGCAGTGGAGCCCGAGAGAGCTTTCGCTGGAGCAAGGAGTCAGACCCAATATGTCATTTAGGGTCGGTGAGCTATTCACTTTCACTTCCCTGAACTCAGGAAGTGGTTGTTTCTTTAAAAAAAAGACACAGGAATGGATAAACTACTCATGCAGATTCAATCTCGACCAAAATTTGGAATTGTGAGAAAAGTGCTTTAATCTCTTTTGATTACCGTCGATGACGTCTGGCACAGAAATAATAGGTGTAGTAGCTGTTGTCTCTTTGTAAATGATTCAAGAGCACTGCTCTTCCACCCCAGAGAAGAAAAAGAATAACATTTACCATATTGAGTGTTCACGACCATCTCCGTCACGTCACATGTAAGCAGGTTTTATCAGCTCAGTTTGAGTCATTTGCTTTAGTCTTCATGCGCGCACAAAGATCCTGTGGTGTGACATCACTATTTTTTTAAAGCCCTCGCAGCAGCTTAAGGCATCCAGACACAATGGTGCATAACAGAGTCATGACAAACTCTGCCGCCACAAAGTCTGAAGCCTAAGTGTCACTACAATAAGCAGATATTTAAAATTATCTTCAGGGCTGATTCCATCAGTTTTTTGTTATTCCTCGCTAATCCCAAAAGGCTTACCACTTGCTTTGAGTAAGTAAAAATAAAAACATCACGAGTGCATTGATAATTCATTACGGTAACATGATTATTTCCATTATCATGAGTTCATTACCATCTCAAAACCTTCATATGGCGTGAATGAATCTATGGCTGAAATCCCGCGATAAACACGGGTTGGCCGTTTGATTCGGACATTTACAAAAGCACCAAAAAAGTGAGTAGGCATAAAGGCAAGTGGACTGCCCCAGCGAAACAAAGAGAAGTCATGCTTGAAGGAAGCAGGAGGTGTTCTCTCGCTCCCTTGTTGGTTATTCCAGACTTTATTTGCAGTGGATTCCAGTGAATGCCAGTGAGAATCAAGCGAGGTATTCATGCTGCCAGTTGATTTAGGCACGCCTCGCTACACACCAATCAGCCCGGCCCCGGCCTCACCAGCCACTCACTTGTCTGCCATTCCAACACAAGATGGAGACAGTGCCAAAAGTTCCAATTAAAATATCCATTTGTGATGTCTGTGCAGAAAAAAACAAAAAAGAACAAAAAAAAACAAAAAAAACTAGTACCAGGCTTTTTCGATAGCGTAGGAGAAAATACAACAAAAGCTGCCAAAATTCTGTGGACAAGCCACATACTTAAGAGTTTTCTGTCTACACAAACTAAATAAGTATGAAGAGTGTGTGTAGGCAGAATGTGTGTGTGTGCACGGGAGTGGGAGCGTCTTGTTATGGAGGAACAGAGCATGTTGCAGATAAGAGGGCGACGCTGTTCAAAGAAAAAGGCAGGCCGGTAAAGTGCGCGCCGATTCGACATCATCGCCTTACTGTCCCTTAATGAGCCTGGAGAGGAAGCCTGGTGTCCATAGAATCCGCTCCTGTCTCGCTCCAATCACGCTGCTGGGCTTTTTTATTCAAATCTCACACTCAACTGTCACACAGCCAGTCTGGCCGCGCTGTTTATCTTATTCCGGGAGGATGTTAACAAGACAAATGAATGAATAAATACACAAATAATGCGTTTAGGTAATGTTAATAATGTATGAAATGGAAGCTGCTTTTTGACAGTAGCGCTGCACTAAGGATTCTTCCCAACTTTGGTGACAGGCTTGTTTATTCTTTTCCCAGCATGCAACTCTCTGCGTCTTTCACAGACGACGTCTGGCCAATGCTATAGCACATCTCGCTGATGAGGAAAAAGCGGTCTGACACGTTAGTTTAGACTTCTCTCCCGTGAAAAAAACAAAACATATACTGTCAGGAGTGAGCCGTCTCTCCCTTCATCCAAAACGCTGAGTGTGATGATCCTCCTTAATCTCGTGGAATCCAGGTCTCCTTTTCACCCCCGTGACACTTCCCTCCTGCTATTACATGACTGATTCCAGTGACGTTTTAACAGGCCATTCAATTAGAGTACATTTTTTTTTTGGAAAGGCTGGATAAGTAAATACGAAAGCATGTGCGCACCTGCACAGGTATGCAAGAGCAGTGAACGTCACGTGCTACTAAGAAGTGTCCCAAACTTCCAGGAATATTCGGAAAAAAAAGAAAAACAACAAGAGCCGGGGGGGGGGGGGGGAGAATGCTCAAAGGAACTGACTGGGTAGGAAAATAAGTCTCTCATCAAATTCCTTCCCTGGGCCGAGACAAAAGCAGGACCTGGCACTCAGGCACCGTCGACTACACACACACTTGGAAGACGGAGAAGAAGAAAATAACAACACGCACATCAAAACCGGAGCCCGACAAATCCACGAAAAGTTCAGATAGGTCTTCAGTGGAACTGCCAAGAGGAACAAAATCAAATAAATTGGGGGGGGGGGGATAGTCTCGTTCGGGCTGGCCCGACAAACCGGAAAACATTGTTTGGAATATATGAGGAAGGTGACGGAGGACCATGCTAAATGACTCAGAAAGCAGATACCCAATGTTTACCCTCGCAAAACTCCAAAGAAAAGCCCCTCTCCCTTATAACGCGGGTGGGAACACAAAACTGAATTCAAGGCGGCTTAAGTGCTCTCTGGAATCACTCAGCATTCCTCCGTCTTCAGCACACACACACACACACACACATCGTCAAATTTGACTGTGACAGTGTATTCATCCATAACTGCGATTTGTTCTTTGGGGAATTTGGCGGGGCTTCATATTCTCCCCCTCTCCCCCCCCCCCCCCCCATCTTTCCCCACTCCAGTCCCCATCTTGTCTCCCTGTCCAAAAGGCTGTCTCCATCACTCTCAATCACCAGCTGATTGTACATATGTACACAACAGAGAGTCGCCATGGCAATTGTGGGATCGCTCAACGCTATGTCATTACAAAAACCAGAAGGACTCGTGAGGCGGCGTAGAGATCTGATTGGAATTGAGGCCGCAGCAATAACTTCTTTGGTGCATTCTTGAAACACCTTTTGTAGTTCGATTATCAATTGTTTTTTTTTTTTTTCGGATTGCTTTGAGGTAATGCTTGAAATATTAAATACTAAAGTCTTAATTTATCTTGGCACTGCCCGGGTAGCCCACAATATACGGGCATCAGCACTGGTAGAGAGTAGAAATATTCATGAATTTATGTTTAAAAAAGCATTCCCGGTCCTCCTCAGTGTTTGGACCGTTTATACAGAGTGAAGCTTTCTAACTCACATCGATGCTGGATATTCTTAAAGGCCCTGTTATGGTACGTAGAACGTTTTCCTAGAGACCACTAATACTTAACTTTGACTTTATTAGAAACTTTAAAGCCAAAAGTCGAGCATTAAACTTCGGCGACTTGTGTATTGTGAATCCAGGTCAATAGTTTCCCTAAAGACCGGCTGCCACGAGCACGACTTATGTCCCCGATATCGAACGGTGACTCAGACGAGACAACCCCATGCATTGCCTGCAGGCTAAGATATCAGACGAACCCAACTTCTCCTTTGTTATCACAGTTTTAGTCTGGTTGTTGTAGCGAACTGACAGCTACCTACGTACAGAGAAGGCCTGACTTTACTTTGTTGCGATTGGTCGGATCGAATACACACACACACACACACACACACACACACACACACACACACACACACACACACACACACACACACACACACACACACACACACACACACACACACACACACACACACACAAAAAAAAGCGTGCTCCTCTCGAAAGTGAAACTTTTCTCAACTTCAGAAAGGCTGTCAATACTGCAAACACACCCTCACTAAACAAAGGGCGCACATGCATGCATATACAATGCACGTGTATCAGTGTCATATCATTCAAAAGCCAAAAACTACTCTAAATTCTGCAGGCCACCTCTGGGATATTCACTAAATCACATCACCCAGTTTTCAAAAAGTTCACTTCCAAACTTCCTGGAAAAAGGGGCAGACATTTCTGAGGAATAACAAAGAGGGTTAGTGGGAGTAATAACATTGTGTTTAATCCCACACAATTCTGCCTCGCACAAGAGTGAGAACAGCAAGCCAAGGGGGACTCGCAGCAAAAACAAACCAACGCTCCTGCAGACAGATGTGTGTTGGCAACGTGTACAACATGATCAAGTGTCAGGAGTTTATCTATCACAAATTACTCAAAAATATATTTCATTGAGTACGTACCTAAACTGAGAAAAGATTTCAGCTAAGATAAGGTGTATGTTGAGACAAAACTTTTCACGTATTAACAGCGAGTCTCCCCCTTTTTCCCTCAGCTGCCCTCCTGCCCCATTCTTCTTCTTCTTGTTCTACAAAGTTCCCACTCCGCTTTGTGGCTCGGCTACAAACCTCAGCCCCGTCCACGCTGCTGCTGCTGCTGCTGCTGGGAGAAAAAAACGAGGTCACGAATCGCCTTACACCAGCCTGCCTCCGTATGGCCACAACTCCCCCCCCCTCCCTCCCTCCACACCTTCCCCTAGCAGCACCTCTCACTCAAAACCTCATTCCATCACCGCGGCCAAATCCGCCTCATCCATTCTCCCTCCTCCTCCTCCCCGTTTCACTTCTTCCCTCCCCTCTCTCCTCCGCTCCCACCCTTCCTGCGCCCTCAGCCCAGTGCTAATTGGTAAATCTGTTGAACCATGCCAGCCCCCAACAATGAGACACCTGGAGTTCTGTCAAAACAAGTTCCCCTGTGAAACGGCCTCCAGTGTTAATACAGTAGCGCGGGGAGCTGCCGAGTCTGTTGTCGCTCACCAGGCCCGGGGCCGCAGAACGGAGCCGGAGATCGTGCAATCTGGGGACATTTGTCAAAGACGAGTGCACTCGCCCCGTCGGTCTGTTAGGAGTGGTTCGTCATAAATTAGATTATTTATCAATAACACTTCTGAACCTTGATCCTAGTTCTTTGTGCAAATGAACTATGGCCAAATCACGATTACCCCGACTCTCTAAAAGCCCTCCGAGTTACGTCGTGTTCTTTTTTTTTAATCTTCTTGCCCAATATCCGGCCTGCAAGTTGGGTTAGATAAGTTCACGTTGTTGTATGCAAACACATGAATGTCATAACCTGACCTAGCTGTGACTACCTGTCATCTAAAACTCAAGTCACACCTTAGAAGCAACGATACTACACACACGCTAGTGTAGACAAAGGTGTGTTTGTCAGACACACATGCAGAAAGACAGGCACACCCAACAGTGATCCTGCCAGACCTTGTCAAACAAGTTCTAGCAAAGGCGCTTGTGAAAGAGAAGGAGAGGAGTCAGGCAGCAGGTTGACAAGGAGATTGTTGTTGTTGTTACTTATTTTTCTGTTAAATCCTCGTAGACGACACAATCGTATTAATAGCTGTTTGCACGATAAAGCATGATTTACCTGTTTTTCTCTCTTTTCTTTTTTTTTGACTCATGCTATTCACTGGCAACAAATGCCCTGCAGAGTGTGCAAAATCAACAAGCAATTTTGATTAGTCAAACAATTCAAGCAGGCAATCCACGGAGCCATGGCCGCCTCAGAGGAGATTAATAAATTGCCCTTTGGGTATCATAATGCCAGCATCTATCCAGCGTCACACAGCTGAGCTGAACAAACCAAAACGAGGCTTGCTGAAGTCCTCCGCGTGTCAGCTCGCAGAGAACTCAAAACTAACTTTACCTTTAAGATCTACTTTCTTTAAATTACAGCTTGTACTCAAGTGATTTTTTTTTTAAAGGTTGCAGGACAAGGACAGGTATCTGGACTATCTTGAACTAGAGAACATGCAGCGTTACTCTTCTTTAAGGTGAGGTCATCTTTTATCCAAACCGTCAACCAGTAGATGCAAACACTTTGTCCTCACATGGCATGTCTTCTCTGTCATACATTCAGGCCCAGATGCTGTTAATAAAGACAGCACAACAGCTTCTCAATGAAGTACAAAGACTGCCTTCTCTTGCTGGTGGATTTTAAGGCTAATTCAAACCAAATAAACCCACAATGACTCCCAGAGCTAAAACGGATGCTGTCATTAAACCAAAACGATCCGGAGACTGAGGCCGGTTAGTCATAAGACAAATAAAGGAGGCAAATAGAATCTTTAACACACAGAAATGTGTAAAGAGCCAAACAAAGACGAACAAGAAAACACCTCGACTACACAGTGAGGCTCTCGTTAAGTGTTTAACATTTTAAGTCAGCACTTTAAATGTATGCGGCATGTACCTTCCTAAATGTCCCTCCCCCACCAAACATCCCATCACCTGGTTGACATTTCAGACATTATAAAGCACACCAGCAACAAAGCAGCAGCACTGAATTATAGCACAAAGCACAACACAGCAGGATTATCATCATCATCATCATCATCATCATCATCATCATCATCATCACCAGAATTGAGGTTATTTTTGTTTAAAAATCATCAATTATCAGTTGTTAATTTGAGTGTGGAATCAGCCAAAAAAATCCAACAAGATATTTTTGGAATTCAAAGGTCTCTCACCAAATGAAATTGGTGAAGGCTCAGATCTGACTGTCCGGGGAATTCCCAGCAGAAGGGCCCCTGAAAGGCAAAGATGGATGTTCCCAAGTCACACAATTATATCAGCTCTCCATCTCTCAATCCCCCTCTCTCCCTCTCTCTCTCTCACACACACACACACATACAAGCACACACACACACACACACACATCTGCACACAATCCTAGCCGGCCAGGTTTTATGCAAAAGAAACGTGTTCTCCCTGGAAATAATGCATCCCCAGGCTTTTTAGTTATTTAAACTACTACCTCGTCTCTGCTGGCTCAGCTTTCTCCTGGGTGCATGTTCGGCCACATTATTATTAATCTTACACAGATAGAATGGGAGAACACTGGCTCTGCACTGGTTACATGGCTGTAGGTACTGGCTGGCTGGTTGTTAAAACATTTCTTTCACTTTGCTAGAACATTGCATCTCCTCCGCAGCCACGCCGTCAGAGATGTTCAGGAGCAGTCAGCTGGTCTGGGGATCCACTGTCACCTCAAAGTTTTGGCACAGTTTTTAATTTTTTCAAGCTCTTAACTATCATGATTTCGACACGGAGGAGTAAATAATATCACCTGAATGTCGGAGTCATGCGTTTCTTGTTGTTAGAGCTGTTAAAGATACAATTATAAAGTAAATAGAAGTAAGAAAGCGTGCTGACTACGGGTCCCCAGAGCAGCCATGTCTGCTATTTCCGTCACATCACTGTGTGCACTAAAATTGAAGTTGTGAACTGCCCTAGTCTCGCTAGCTGTTTAAATACACGTTTCTTTGGAGTGGGAGGGGTTCAGAGGTTAACCTGGCATAGTTGTACCTGCTGCTCTGAAGAGCAGAAATTCAGATCTCACATCTTTCTTAGAAATGTCAGGAGATGATAGAGGACAGGGAAGGAAGAAAGAGGAAGAAAATAAGGGAAGGGAGGCTATTGATTTCCTAAGGAAGAAAGGACATGCTAGTGGAAGTCTCAGAACATGCGGAGAAACGCAACAGGGCATTTAGTCTACTGAAGGGCTCCAGGACCTAAGAGCTACTGCGCAAGTCGCTTTCTCTGCAGCAAGATCACTGGGTTCTATTTGTACTTGTGCTTGACCCCGGGGCCAGCTAGATAACTTTTTCATTACAGCTATGCAGTGAACACTGTGGTTATTGGTGAAACACACACGCACGCACACACACACACACACACACACACACAAACACACACAGATACAAATACGTATTATCTCTTTAAATGTGCATGTCCAACACAGAGTCACACATTCCCTGGGGTAGTTTAAGTTCACAGAGGTTATTCAACGGTCAAATAACACAGCAGGGAAAAGAGACGACAATGCCCTAGAGCTATTTACACAGACAAAAACGAGCACAGAGTCAATACAAAAAACTGCTGTTCACATTTCCTACAGTAAAATGTTGTAATGGAGAGGCTCTGTTACGATTTAATATGTAAATACATTTTTTTTTTAAAAAACGTTAGCATCGTTATTTATTTTATCAGGTACCTTTACTTTCAAATGTTTAGTGTGTTCTGTTAAGTCCATAACGTAAAGCGAGAAGACTCTGGAGTCGTTGTGCGCTTCTGTTGCTGACTAAGCCAACACTGAGGAGATTGTCTGCGGGAACGAGCGGCCATCCAGGCTGCCGGACGGACACAATGACTGAGGTGCTCTCATCTTCATTGTCACAGTTCCCAGGCCTGACGCCACGTCTCGGTGGCCTCAGATTTTGGCCCAGGCCGATGATGTGAGCGTGACCCCTTGAGCAAACGTCTTGTCTGGAGAAGACAGTGAGCTACAGCTGACAGGCACAATGGTCTCTGTCAGGAAGGTCGCGGGCCCAAAAGAACCGGGCGATTCGGGTAAAATCTTCGACCGCGACGCTATTTGTGAATTAACATTTCCAAATCAATAAGGATATGGTGTTCGATTGAGAAATATCAATCCTATAAGCCACAAAAGTGACCACAACAATGAATAAATACATGTGTGAGATGTGGGCTTTCTCTTGCAGCAAAGGTTAAGGGTGGATGGATGCATGCACAGAAAGAAGACAAAAGCGGGGGAGAGGTTATTTGGAAAAAGCAGAGCACTTTAAGGTCGGCATAAGCCAGGGATAGAGAGAGCCTTCTAGGTAAAGCCTATGGACAGTGTGTGGGTGGTGCCTGCTGGCCATGGGGTCGCTCATTAACAGCTGAGGAGGCCAGGCATCCCAGAGTTCTGGGCAATTGTCTGGCTGGCCCAGGTGCATGGCCCATTCAGACCACAGGAAGCCCCCTTTATCCCCATTACTCTAAAATGGACAGAGACGCGGTCAAGGAAGGTGAATGTGATCCCGGGTCTGTCTTTTCTAACACGAACCTAGAGTAGCGGCCGCGTTGCCCATCCAGTCCTTTGGCCCATTGTTGGGATCCACAGAGTCATTGTGGCGTTTCTTTTCTGACTGCTTGGCTAAGACGCGATTCAGTTTTTTTGTTTTTTTTTACAATATCAAAAACACGTCAGCTCTTTTCACAAAAGCCTCTCTCCGGTACACATTCTTCAGGGAAACAAGACTGAATGGGGATAAAATAAGTATGTTCGGTAGTTGTAAAGGCTAAGGTGGGAGGTCTTGCAGGCCATAAAAATGGCCAGATTCCATCACTTCCTCCACACTAATTACCATACACTTGGAGCAAAGTGCCCTCCCTCTCTTCATCCCGGTGCCCATGCTTCACTACCTCTGACACACACACGCACACACAATAACGCACAGTGAGGCGCAGTTGGGAAATGGTTAACACTCCAGCCGTCCCCTGCTGCCAGTGAAAGCCCACAAAACAATGGAGACATTGTTCAACCAGGACAAGGCTGTAGACTCTAAGGCTGTGTGAGCGTGCGTATGCACGTGAATGTCAGGAAAGTAGTTTGTGTGCGCGTGTGTGTGTGTGTGTGTGTGTGTGTGTGTGTGTGTGTATGCTCTTAACATTTGCATGTTTCTGCCCCAATTCCCAGAATGGGAAACTTTAGAAACGTTAATAAGAATGACTTACTTTTTTTTTTTAAATACTCTTATACATCTCATTCGATAGCTTCTGATCCTCATCTATTCCAACGTTTGATCAAATGACTGTGAGATGAGATGGTTTAATACCTTTCAGTCAAATGACGTTATGATGATATTACCAACATGAGCCTGGACTCCTGCACTATTGTTGATGCTATCAACAGACGCACATGTTAAGTACTGGATTTACAAAACACTCTGTTCTGGTATGTTGTGTTGTGTTACCGGGGCAGTAATCACTGTCTAAATAATAGAAGTGTGAAAGTGGAAAAGAAAACAACGTACACACACTCGCACGACTTCCTAAATTTGGCCTCCCGCTTTAAGCTAATTCTTGCTAGGTAGCCACAAAGTCTCTTCAAGTCCACAATGGCAAATTAAAACATCACAATAAAAGTTGGCAAAGCCGGGGCTGTTTGCGATCGTTCCCTCAGGAGCTGTGCTTCTTGGACTCTCTGCCTCAAAAAAAAATACACATCAATCGGTGGATAAATATTGAATAACTTTCAGCCAATGGCATAAAAGTTCAGCGGCGGCAGGTTTTGAGGCTGCCTGCGGGGTGGTCAGGCACTTCAAAGGGTGCTGCCTGGCCCCCTTTGAGGGCATGGTAAACAGGGGCATACAAGCGCGGCCCTCAGAAAGACCAGACTGCGTGAGGTCACTTCCCCCTTTTCTCGGCTGATCCTCCAGCATTTCGACCTCGACCGAGCCTTCCAGCCAGAAATGAGACCGTCTGTCTGCATATCCGTCCCCCTGTCCATCTCTCCTCCAACACCGACTACTTCCTAAGAGGCCTTATCTGCGGCCATCTATGTCTTTCCCCTCTATCTCTCGCTGTCGTTCTATTGTTGTTTCAACCGTCTCAGGGTCACTTAGGCTTCAGATTGCTGTTATCTAGCAGGCCAATCCACGGCTTCTTATCGCGACCAATGCAGCCTTGCTAGCGCTGCAGACGGGGAGAGAGATCAAGGCGCCCGAGTGTTTCTTTGCATTTGTAAACAAAAAGAAACTACCGTTTATGGACGGATTTATTGATAAGGGGATCACGTACCTACAACTTCTGGTACAAAAAAACAAAAAAAGAAAGACTTGACTGATTGAGTGACACCGGCGGGAGTCCGTGTGAGGTTATCATTGGCATTCACGATGCTGTCCACAGTAATCTGTCTTCTCTGTATGTACAACAGCCAGTATGATGCAAACCAGGGAAACATTCAATCACACTTCCTTCTCAGTCAGAGGTGGATGCCGGAGCAGGATGGCAGGAGCGGCAACTATACAAGCTGCATTTCACATTCAATTTGATCACTCGGTGCTAACAGCGAGATGCGTGCCTATGCAGCGGTGCTGCAATTCCTCTGATCTCACCAGCCCTGTGTGTACTCTTATCAAACAGATCACACCAGGGCCGGGCAATACGACCACAAATATTACAATGTATTCTCTCATATTGATCAGTGTCAGTACTAATCACGATGTCAGCGTAATAGGGCTCCCTCTGCTCCATTCGGCTTTTGTCTTCTGCTTAGAACTAAAGCTTGAAGAAAGAAAACAACCAGAAGGTTCATTAAAATTTCATTAACTGAGTTATTTATCATCAAATCCAACTGATTTTTTGGGGGGGTTTTACCTGCAAAGACACCTTTAGAGTTTGGACGAGTCTCTTTACTTAATTTGTTGTTTTGGCTAAAATTGCCTACCGATGATAGAAACCTGAGATACCAATCATGACTAAATCCAACCCTTTAGTCCTTGGCCCAAGTGCTATCTGTGCTGAATAGAATTACAATGAATGAATGTAATGTAAATGTCAGTTACTTTTCCCCCAACATGTTTGTTATTACCTCATGCTAATCTATCACTTATCATCCATTATCGCATAATCTTTTTCTTATAATTCAATAGGTACGGTCACTACAGTGTGTGGTTGTGAATGGATCTGGACTTCAGCAATGTGCAAAGCTTATTGTTTCCATCTGGCTGGTCGTCCATCTTTGTTGTTTCAAGTTTGTTTTTTGCCCCACAGCCACGTTTGTGTTTTGGTGTTGCCTCTTTGTTCCAAGCCTGTTAGTGCTGCATGCCTGACTGTTTGTATTAGGCTACAACTTTCTGTGTACATTGTGAAAAATAGATGCTTTGAATTTATTTTTTGCCAAAAATAAAACCCCCAACATGTTTTGTAGGAATTATAGATCGTTTAAGCGCCCCGACTCAGAATAGAGCAATCAAATTTAAATATATACATTACAACAGAAATGTCCATAAAATGACGTCATTTGTGCGTTCTGAGAATTTTTTTTTACTGCAACCATTACACTTTACTGTTGCTCTCAAACTTCCTTTAAAAGGGAACCGTAAAGCAGGAGTTTAGATGGATGTGAGGTGGTAAGTATTTACAGACCGTATGACTCATAGCAGGATAAAACCTCAAGTATTTACCTGCAGCTTTTGCTGCCTACGACCAGTTTAAGGACTTCATAGGAGTTGGGACTCTTTTCTCCGCGTCTCCTAAAATAACAGAGTAAGAAGAGGCCCCTGAACTCTTTGGTATAAAAATAACACGAGCATCGCAGGGAAAAGATAAGCAGGGTTCTTAGCCGGGCTTGTTTTGTTCAGAATAACGCTGTCATCGCTAGCGCTTTGTCTCAAATGCAACTTTTGACAAGGTTTCTGTTTCAAATAAACAGCTTTGTCGACTCCTGCTATTTTAAGACGTGCTTAACTTAAATGGGCAAAATACCAAGGAGGCCTTGGCTTGCCAACTTTTGAGTATCTGTTAGAGATGGTATTTATTACAGACCATAAAAGTAACTGAACTGATCAAACGTCAAACGTGACTCAGAGGGACACTCTGTTCTGAGAGTGTAATTTGTGTGATAAAAAAGAAAAGAAAAAAAAAAATCATCGCTTCCCTCTGTGTGAGCTCCATGGCGACTGCTAGCTCTGTTGTTGCACAGAGTGCATAAACAAAAAAGGGTCAGCCGTGTATTATTAGCCCCGGCGCTGAACGGCTACCACAGGAGGGATTGTATTCATGAGCGCACAAACTCGGAAGGCATCTCCGGCTAAAATCGTTAAAGCGCTTTTCAAATTCTCATTTCCATAACAACATGTAGATGATGTAAGATGCCCGACTCTTAAAAACAAAAAGTAACAACTGTGTCCAATAATGGCCCCCGGGCATTCATGATCACCTCACTAATTCTGCTCGATCCCCACACTCAAATTGATTTTCCTGGCTCACTAACCCCGTGACCACATGCGTACACCTCCCTATGTTCGACCTTTCCGCTGACCTCCTGGAAACTTTATGCCTTTAGTTAACTGCTAAGTTCACGTTCATTTGTTCACTCCGGAGCTGCTTGCCTCTTTAGATATCGACATGCCTCGGGGTGGATGCTCTGTTGTGGGTATGTGCTGCGTATGCCCCTATGGCTGTCCAGCCAACTCTCCTGCCAGACTACTCCTCCAACTCCATGGATAGGGTAATCAATGTTGAAGAAACGCCCACACTTCCCTCAAAAAGACGAGACGTTAGCAGCCCAGCGTTAGCTCTTTCTCGTGAAAAAGTTGTCAACATAAAAGGCCCGTGTTCCATAATCTTCCAGCTCAGTAGCAAGGCTGGGCTGGTTTATCATTTTCTCTGGGATTACTGTCCAAAGAACAACTGCTGCAACCTGCCACAGTGGCATTCGCCTCCTGATTCACTCACTGACAGACAAAAGCTCTACTTCCTGGGATCCACGGAACTGTCGTTGTCAAAATGTGCACGTGTAAAATAACAAGATTACATGAAACTGACTGGGTGGTGTTAGTGACTGATTTAAGGGTAAATGCAAACAAATGTGCATTTTTTTTTTTTTCCCCAACCAAAACATCTTATTAATGGGAAGAATGGGAGGGCTTTAGTGCTGAAGACGTTTTCAGGATGGACGAGAGAGGAAAAGCAGGGCTCGTTTGTCTTTCTGTCATGAATAAGGGAAGAAGAGCTGGTGAAAGAAGAAAAGTACCGGGCGGAGTATTACTTACAACGATGTGTGCCGGTGACGGGGACCTGGCATCTTTAAGTGCTTGTCTACTTTGAAGACCTCCTTGTTGAACATCTAGCAGGGGCCATTTCATCTGTAGGTACTGAATGGTAGAAAGGAAACAGAATGGAAAGAAAGAAAGAAAAACATGTTAACAATGCAGAAAGCAAAAAAACCAAAAAGAACAAATTAAAAATAAGACAAAGACGGGACGACGACATTTCTTGACAGGTGTGTGGGTGTGAAAACTCAAAAACATGGAAAAGCAAATAAAGATCTTAAGGCGGATGGTGGATGGGGTGAGGATGCAATGTGTCCGAGCGTCCAGCAGGAGTGCACACGGTGGCTGTGTTCACCAAATTATCACACACTTTTTCAGAAACGTACTGCGCAGAACTCTTCCTTTGGGTCGCCAGGCTGCTTCACAGTGAGCAGGAAATGTTTCGTTTTTTAAAAAAAGTAGCTGACGGATGATTTTGGATTACATAAAGTCACTCATTTGGAAGTGTGGGGGGGGGAGGGGGGGAGGGTAGAGGTTAAAGGTACTGTACACGGCTCATGGCTCTAAGATGACCTAATGTCATAAATGTGACTGTTGTCAGACTTTTATTGGAACCCATAAAGAGGTTAAAGCATGGCGTCTCACCACGCTCCTCTGGGGCTAAACCTCCTGACTGCTCCCATAAATGATTGACTTGGCCTCTATTAGAAGTCTCTCACACACACACACGTCTCTCTCTCTCTCACACACACACACACACACACACACACACACACACACACACAGATAGACAGATAAGCAGAAACCAGGGTCATGAGAAACATCTGTCTGTGTTATAAACTGGGTGGAGTCCTTTTTTAATTTGATGACAGAGATCACTGTTCTACCTAAAATGGTCTCACATGTATCTTGATGTATTCAATCCCAAACAAAACAAAAAAAACACAGCAAAAGTACAAATCTACCCGTCATCAGAAACCACTTTTCACAGAGTCATATGTAAATTAACGGATGGCGCAAATTCTCTGTGGATTTGCCAGCCATTGACCGCCTGCTGTTGACCTTGCTGTAGAATGTGGTCCAGACTCGTCAATGTCACAGCCACCTAGTTTGAGGGAAGCGGGTCACAGCAGCTGTTTTGGCTCTGAGGCCTTTGGAATGGGTACAGTACTAAAAGGTAAAGAGCCTGAAAGCTCGTGAAGAGGGGAAACTACTGAGTTACATTACATTGAAATATTGCCCTCAGTGGCTACCTAGGATGTCCTTGGTGTAACATTGGTGTCACTTCAATTGGTACCACAAAGGCATTTCAAATGAGCCTTCATATGAGCTGCTCTATTACACACCAGACATCCCCTTAAAAAAAAAGTCTGACAGGTGAACTTGGACTTGGATCTGTGCCGACGATGCCATGTGGACATAAAGCCTTCAACGTGATCAAGAAATCCAAACTCTCCTTTCCACATGTTCAGAGTTTTTCATGAGTGATTGAGATCATGTCGTTCGACCTAAAAAAGAGCATTTTCACTTCATCATTATCTCACTATCAGTATTGGCCCAAAAGCTTAACAATCGACGAGTGCACAGAGAACTCGCTGTGACTCTCTTGTGGCAGTTTGTCTGTTGTGATGCAGATTAAATGTCTTTGTGTTGCCATCCAGTAAGGGCGACGGCTAGTTGGTACGCATGTCTGAGGCCGTGTGTGTGTGTGTGTCTGTGTGTGTCTGTGTGTGTCAGAGATGGTCAGAGAGTTAGTGTGTCACGACCCTTCCTGAGACTGTGTCTAAATCAGTGGTAATTAGCGAAGAGTTCACTGTGGGGTGCCTGCCAGTGGTAGACGCTGGAGGGAGTTATTGACTCCATGTCCTCGGTTACAAAAAACAGAAACGCTTCGCTCCCTGGTCTTTCTCCTCCACTACCACGCATTTACGACCCCAAGACGGTTTTTTATTGCTAAAAAAACTGGATTTGTTTATGCTTGTTTGTATGTCCTAAGAGTGGAAAAAGGAAAGGTTGTAAAAACTCCAGAGTCGAGGTCTTGTGGGTTTTTTATGGACCCCCCACACTGGGTATTAATTGCCATGGAGGGGGGGAGACAGGAGGAGAAGCGGGGGGGGGGGGGGGGGGGGGGGGGGGGGGGGGGTTGGTGTTGTAGCAGTAAAAGAGGAGGAAGAGAGTGACGGGGCTGCTGTCATGTATGAGGTAATTCAAGACAGTGTCCAATGGTGCCAGGGGGGGCTAGAAGAAGACGGGGCAGTGCTGGGGAGGGAGGTGGTGGTGGTGGTGGTGGTGGTGGTGTTGGTGGTGGTGGTGGTGGTGTTGGTGGGGGTGGGGGATTGTGAATCCAGTCATGGGAAAGTCCTGCCATTGCGTGTGCACACATGCTCACACATGCAAATATTCAAACACAGCTGCAGGCGGGGAAGGGGTCGAGCGAGAGGACATTGTGAGTAGGTGGGTGAGGAGCGTGAAGGTGACACCCCCGAGTGTGGTGGAGAGACACTGAAAGACTACAGAGAGAGGGAGGGTGGCGCAGCGCATGCCCTTACAAGTGGCTCCACTTCAGGCCCGCTATTGCAAATGTTCTCACACACTAATCTCTCCTGCAGGTTTTACAAGCATGCCAAGGAAAACGGAGCCCTGGCAAGCACCGGGCTTTCCGATTCCCCCCCACCCCCGCCGCCGCCGCCCCTCTCCTTGGCCTCCTTCCTCTTCCTCCGCCCGCCCGCCTGCCCCGCTAACCGACGCACCGCCTGGGCTTGAGTAGGCCATGACCCCTGACCCCTCACTGTTGCTTCAAGCCCCTCCCTGTTCTCCACTCTGCGACCTGAAAACTCTCCCGCTATGAGGGGGCCCCCCGGGTAACTCAAGAGCCATTCCAATGTGACAAATTGCTCCGGAGTTCCAGGATAACTCTCTCCTCTCCCTCTGTCTCTCTTCCTGCCCCAAACACACACACACACACACACACACACGAACACGGCCCCCTCGACAGACCCCCGCCCTGTAAGAGCCACCCAGTGACTGTGCTCCGGCTCCACCGGGTTGTGCAGCAGACGGCTTCTCCTTCTCCCCGCTCCCTTTCAGCCTCCCCCCCCCCCCCCCTCCCCTCCCCTTCTCTACCCCTACCCTGCGCCCCTCCTCGCCTGGCCAGCCCCACAATGGGAGCTGAATGACTCAATTGTCTCTGATGAAGTGAAAGACAAGGGAGTCCTCTAAATCCTTACAGAGGGATGAACTCACTCTCGCTGTTCCGATTTCCCCGTCCTCCGCTGCTTTCCCAAGCACAAGAAGGGGGTTGGTGGTGGTGTGGTGGGGGGTGGGGGGGGGGTGGGGGGGGGGGGGTTTACAAGGACTATGACTAATGATTATCTTCATTATTGATAATTCTGCCTGTTCTTTTTTTCATCAATTAACCATTTTGTCTTTAAAAATCGGTGAGAAAGCACGCGTCTTCCTAGAGCCCAAAGGTCCCAATGTGACGTCTTCAAATTGCTTTTCGTGTCTGAACCAACAGTCAAACAGAATCAATTCAGTTTGGCATTTTCCCTTCAAACCCTATTGACAAAACACTCCGTCGATCAATTAATCCGCTACTTGTTCCAGCACTTTTATTTTTACTGTACATGTTCGAGCAGGTGCTTGCTATTTGCATGCCGGACTACTCACCCATGTGAGTTACGGCTGCTGCACCGAGGTCTGGCATGTCATGAGTTACAGAGTGTTAACCCAGATCCGCACTGACTGTCATCACAATGAAAACAAGCTGGGGCCCCCGGTCCCGGTGTCACCGCTCGTGGCAGTGGCGAAGCGGGGCCGGAGACAATTGAAGGGGCATCCTGAGCGCTCACACATCATCCTCACACGTCTGCACACTGCTGTTACGAATTCAACAAGCTGGCACGGAGGCAATTTGGCCTAAAACCTGGCACCGGTGCTAGACTCTGATCCTCCCAAATATAAACCATTTTTTTTTCCTCCACATCCTATCAAACATTAACCAAACGTCAATACCAGCTATTGACAGAGACAGGGGAGGGGGAGGAGTTTTACTCATGCATTTTTTAGTGAGAATGACGGACGAGGAGAGCGCAGGATTGTTCCGGCCGTTTCTGGTCAGCAAACCGGCTTTCTTTTCCATCAAGCCCCCCCCATCTGATGCGTTTATCACATGCGGCCTGGCGGCTGGAGCAGCAGCCACCGCGCGGCTTGTTCGTTTTGTTTTGGATTAAGAGCAGAAGGCTTCGGACCAATCAAACAAACAGGGCTCCTTATGTGCCAAAGTGGCTCCCAAAACACTGGTCCACTTCCCAGCAGGGGACCGAGGGACAGATGATGAGGACCACTGGGGGCATCCATCGAGCATCCCAGCCATGTGAGCGATGTGAGAAAAGGGGGAGGGGAGACGGGTAGAGAGAGACAGACAGACAGAGAGCAGCTTGGGTTCAGAATTCAGCATATGGATACTGGGTGTTGCTCCAGAGAGTCCAGCCGATCTTCGACCCATCTGTGGCACGACATAGCTCTACAAAGTCGTCATAGACGGCGTACACATACAACACATGTACATTCACAGCCCCCCCCCCCCCCCCCCCCCCCCCCCCCAAAGTCATGCTTACTCGCCCATTCACACCTGAACAACAACGCTCGCCCACATTTGAGCACACTCTGGTCGACGGGCCCGGCAGCTCCTCTGGGAGAGCGCTCAGAGATGGGATTGACAGCTTGCAGATTACACCAATCAGACCGCTATACTAAAGAGCTTTATTTAAGTCTGAAATGATCAAGGCTAGTAAGAGGAGCCCATTCAAAGCTCTGCAAGTAAACTGCACCGAGCTTAAGAGATTAGTCATCCAGTTTGACTACAATTTTATCCCGTTAAAAAAAACGAGAGCTGAGCATATTGTCTTGATCTGTTGCGGATATTGCCGGCAGTCTTTGTCTTCACTCACAGGTGCAAAGAAAAAGGAGCAAACACGTGATTTTACAAACGCAGCATTTGTAGAGGAGGGGACAGTCATTTTTCTGTAAATGAGGCAGGGAGACGCTTAATGCAACGCAGACCCTTTGAAATTTCCCCCCCAACCCCCCACACACACACTCAGCTATACGATACGTTGTTGTGTCTGTTTCTGTGTACCTGTCTGTGGAGGAACGAGTTCACTGTAAAGCGAATGCAGCATCGCAACAACATCTTGACAAAATCGGGAGAAAGTTAGCAGACACAAGAGGGCCCATCATGACGGCTTTGGTTCTGCTAATGCACATTTTATGAGTTAATATTAAAGACAAAAAAAAAAAACACACACACACACACACACACACACACACACCCCACCTGCTCTAATAGCCGGAGGCATTTTGCAACCAGGAAAATAAAAGTGGAATGTGGGATGGCCTGGGGTTTGTGTGCCCTGGGGCGGGAAGGGGTCCGCTGGGCCCATATTTACTCCAAAGCCAGAACCGCTTGGGGGTTCCACTGGCCCTGACAGCATTGGGGCCACCGACCTGATCCAAAGCCTCCCTTCCTCACCTCCTCTACCCTTACTCCCTTTGCCAACTCTCTGCACCTCCACCTCGGTCTCCCCTTCTTTCTCCTTCTTGCAGAAAAACCCAGCCCGACGCTTTCGTGTACACTTTTCTTTCCCACATGGAGAATGTGCACATGAACTCTCCCTCCTCTCCACCCAACTCACACTTTACTCACCGCCTTAAAAAGAGGCTGTAGAAACAGGCTTGTGAAACTACTGTTGTTCATAATATCTGAGAAAGTATTGCAGTCTTTGACAAAAAAGTTTCTTAGTTTTTGAACTGTTCTTTTACTTTTATGGGGTCTGTTCTGGAAGTTAGTTCCGCTCCCTTAAACACCGGTTCATGCGATAAGTATGGCTTTGCCCTGACACTGTTTACTTAGCAAGTGTGGACAAATGTGCTGTTCAAACACCAGCTGATTGACCGGAAAGTTTCAAAGGATTGAGCAACAACGTGGCTGACAAATCTGTCTCCAACAATCCCACGCAGACAACAGTGTCCACGAGTCAAACGTTTAGCTGAAATCTACCTTTCATTAAATGATTAGAACGATGATGGACTACGGCAAAGACTACACGCACACCTGGATGCACATGCGTTCTCAAAGGAAGTGTCGGGGTGACATGATTGCAGTCCAAAACACACCAACTTCTCAACAAGCCTCAGAAAGTAAACAGTGTTCCATTTCTGACTTTTGCCCCCCCCCCCCCCTCTCCCCCTCCCCCTCCCCCCTTCTCCACTGTCCCTCTCCCTGGGTCATTAAGAGGATCTCATGGCTGCTCTATAAATATTGTGGCAGGGAGGGTGAAGGCCAGCAGGAGCAGGCTGGTCTTCCGTCAGCCCCGCTAATGAACAGGCGCTCTGGCACCTTTAGCATCGGGCTCTGCTGCAGAATGCCTCTGCTTTCAGGTGGTTCTCCTGCTTCACAGAGCTGCTCCTCTGTATGAGTGACTCTTCCTCTTTCTTTTCCTTTGCTCGGACAGAAACACAACTCTCGCTAGGGTGACAAACTGAGTGGGTTATGAGACTGGAAGCTCTTATAATTGCAATGGTCATAAGAGCAGCTTAATCGAGTGGTCTTACTTCCTCTTTACTGGAGTTATAATCATAGTTCATTTATTGTATTAAGTGGGATTACTCGTCATTACTCCCATGTCTGGTTAGTAAAGGATAAAGTGCTCAGTTATTCCAAAAATAAGAGTTGCATAGATGAAGCTAACTTTTGTGGCGCGATACTAAAATCATAATTTATGTTACTGGTAAAAACACAACTAGTTTTTGTATTACGGTGCTTTATCAAATCATCAACGTAATAAAGTCCTTCTATTTTCCTCCCAATGAAGATTGTCAGTCATCCATGTAACAGGATATCTAGATGTTGTTATTCAAAAGGCAACTGGATTTACTGGTTTAGTCCTGAGGACATTTAGTCATACATCAATTCCGAGAAGTAATACGCATCGCCGACGAGCGTTGAAGCGTCTTCAAAATTAAAACTGAAAACCCAGTTGCCTTTGACATTAGATTTAGTTTTTCTTTCCTGCATTATTATTCTATTTTCAAAACGTAGACTACCACAGACCCCTCCGTGCCTCAACTTGAGTATGAAACAACATCATCTTGTCAGTTCCATGTAAACATCTGTTTATACTATCATCTAACTAATGAGTGTGGACATTCCCTGTGATTTGTGGGCATTCTGACGTGCTGTATAAATACATTACTATGGTTATTAATGGCCGTCAGTAGAGGACCCACAGCTCAGTGGAAGTAGGCTGATGGATTGGCAGGCCAAAGATCAGGTCCCGGGCCTTCCTGGTTGGAGTCTCGTACACGCTGACCTACTTACAGGCTACATGGAAGTGCACACGCACGTCTGCAGGAATAGGTGTGTCTGAGCCTCTTACGCAAGGCCGGGCCAGGCGTTAAGGAGGAGGAGAGGTTGGGCAACTCATGCACACACTACATGCTTTACCTTTGTTTGCAGGAAGTAGGGTTTGGGGCGTGGAGGGGAGAGTTAAAAAATGTGAACAGCAGCTGAGCTCTGCTGAGGGAGAAAAAGTAAGCTGATTGCAGCGCCCACGTTCTGCTGGAGAAACGCTGTATTTGGTATTGTGCTGGAGGAGAGCTGAACGCTGCCCTTGATGTTGGGTGTCTGGTTTTGTTCTGCGAGAGTTCACTATGAATTAGTTAAACGGTAGACTGGATATAAGGAAGCTAAGAAACACGCCTCAGAGGGAGAGAATGTGTACACTCTCAGGCTTCACAAAGACTTCCGATATTGTGAAAACACTACACGCTATCACACAATTCCACCTACGCACAGTTATCAATCAGAAGGCATTATGTTGAAGGCGTCACACACACACACACCAACAGGCAATTAATCTTCACAAAAGCATCATACGAAACCAACAAACAGCCAGTCTGTTTTGTGGCTCTTTCACACTTGCACATACACCTTGAAGCAGTTCAGCCTCCATATTCATGAGGCCTACTCCCTCAGCATACCTCAAGCCCAGGATTCTAAGGGCTTCAACTCGAATATGAGTTCAGCTTATGGATTCAATAACCCAACCATCCAGGCTAATTCATTAGCTTCAGGGCCCTCTATTTTAGGTTCAATTAGCTTTAAACTAACTTGTTGTTACGCAACACGATATTTACTACGATGCCGTGCACGTAAGAAGGAAGAAGAAAAATCCCACACAAGCAATTACACGCACACTCGCCCAGTGGGGTGCTGCCGCTTTTGCCACGGCAGCTTAATGAATAAATAAGTAATAAGGGCTTGGTTATTGGTGCTCATTAAAATGGGAGATGCTTCCGTGACAATAAGACCTGAGGAGGGTCAGGCGAAGCGGCTGTGTAGCCCCCCCCCTCCCTCTCTTCCCTCCATAACCTGACCACATGGCCTCAGCGTTCACCTCCAAATCAACTCTGTCCCCCATCTTACCCTCTGCATCCCCACTTCTTTTTTGGACACACACCAGCATCTTCATGCACACACACACAAGCTCATAAGGACACACACACACACCTCTCTCTCACGGTTAATTACCACTTAGCTCAATCACGTGGTGATCCGTCCATAAGAGCCCCCCCCCCACACACACACACACACACACACACACACACACACACACACACACACACACACCCTCCTCCCCCTCAACACAAACAGCAGCACACATGCCAATTATTGATGAATCTTTAATATGGCGTTTTACAAAGTCTCCATCTCATTTCCTACCACTGAGCAGGGGATTACTCTTCCAATAGGACAAGTAATAGAAATAGAAAACGGCTTTATCATAGAACATATTACATGCATGATATTGAGTAAGAATAAATTAACTTAATGTAACATCACTGCAGGGTTGAAACAAAGTGGCCTGAGTCATTTGGGGAAGACAGCTAACTTTCTTTTTTTTTTTACTCCTTCTAGCCTTGCATCTCTAGCAAGCACTGCATAAAACCCCCGCACGAAAATCCCACGCCGCGATAACATGTCAATAATGAGCTGAGGCCATCTATTGATCAGCTTAATTTTGCATCTATTAGCTAGGGAACGGCTTGCTCCGGGGGCGAGGGAAGCCAGGCGCTAACACGCACCGACAGGCTGGATGGAGATCATTACAACTGATGTTCACACACACGCTGTGATTGACATGGAGATAAGGCAGGGGAGAGCCCGGGCTCGCACGCCTCCCCGCACACTAAGCTAATGATACACCAAACGTGTGCTTGGTGTGTGTACGACGGTGTGTGTGTGTGTGTGTGTGTGTGTGTGTGCGGTAGCATGATAGAGAGCGTCTATCTAGAAAAAGAGTTGAAGCAGGAAAAAGAGGAGAAGAAAAGCAGGCCACACGCCTTTGCTAATTGGCACAGTCAGACAGGGAAGCTCATGAAAGACGAAAAAAGCATTTAGTGGAGCACCTCAGCTTTCTGGATCGCCTTATCAAGTCTGTGTCATTTATATACAGTCGACTACGCCACAGAAAAGCCCGGCATTGACCTGGAATGCGTATTTTGGAGAGTCTGCATAAGAAACTAAGCTGAGGCGTTCGTTATTGTTGTTTTCCTGTGAACGAATGATTGCAAGCTTTCCGTGCCCGATGTCAACACAGAGCAACCAGAGCAGCTGAATGAAAGCTGCTCTGCTTTTTCTCCTCTGAGCATTTTCTGACACTTTCTTTCGCTCACATTCAGAAGAAGTGACGTAGACGGGAAGGATGGATCCATATACACAGAGGGGGCGTGCAGAAAACAATATGGTGCAATGCCCCCTTTCCTCCAGCTAACCTATCCACCACCGCTGCTGCATTGGGCCTGGCTTGGCATTGATGCAACCAGCTGCAATATAGGATGCTGAATGTTATCCACACAGAGAGGGGGAAAAAAAAAAAAAAAAGAGAGACAGGGAAGGGCCGGGCACTGGAACTGCACCTTTTCCCCCCATCAGCATCAAAAAGAAACGACTGAATATTTGTGTACTCCATCTGTATATCGGAGTTTTTACGGGGAGGAGGTCTTGTTTTGTGCCAGATAGGTTCTATGGAGGTGAGGTCAGAGGCACCAAAAGAAATAAATAAAAAAACGTGGCTACAACTGTGTGTTTTTGTCAGCTGAGGGATGCAGCGAAGGGATCGAGGGAGCAGCGGGAGGCGGGAGGGAGGTGAGGGAGGGGGGTGGGGAGAGGAGGAGAGAGGAAAAAAAGCCCTCAGCCAAGCCATCAAGTTGAACATTGAACTTCACAGTAGTAGCTGCCTTTCTATGCCTCTCCTTTTGATGTTACCTCCAAAGCAAAGGATCAAAGGCTTGGAGTGTGGCGTGGGGAAGTCCCAAGCTCTTAGCCTGCCAGCCTGTGATATATGCAAAAGTCTACGCCAAAAGAGAGGGAGAGTGGGGCAGAGAGAGAGAGAGAGAGAGAGAGAGAGAGAGAGAGAGAGCAGGGGGAAAAAAGAGAGGAAGCTTGCATGGAATGTGGCTAAATAGTATGTTTTGTGTCTAATGAATGACAAGGGGATGACGCAATCAGCCAGCTATCTACAGTATGACGTAGAGCAGGATAAAGTGCACACGCACCAGTTTTTAGAGAATAGGCGTTTTGATGCTTGCAGAGGGCATGAAGGGGATGGTGCGGAGCGGGGGGGGGGTGGGTTGCTGGCAGTGTTTGTTGCCCTCACAACTACTCCCCCCCCCCCCCCCCCCCAAACCCCCTTCCTCCCCCACCCTCAACAAGCAGCGCGGGACAGCCTCTCCCCCACTTCCACCTCGCACCAACCCCCAGCGCCTCTCCAACATCAAGGGGGTGAGAGGCTGTGTCGTCTCGACATAAATATACAGTGTGCCGTTAAAAGCGAGGACTACAGTAAACACAGTGCACATGAAATCCTGGTTGTCTCTCACTGGAGCAACACAACACAACACAACACAACACACACACACACACACACACACACACTGTGGGCTCAGCTGGGCCAAAGAGGGGAGCAGAGGTGTGCTAAACTTGACAAATCTCTGCGAGACAAACACAATCCACACACACACACACACACACACACACACACAGACACACACACCCTTTCCCCAAGGCTGTAGGATTAAGAGGTCCAGCTGGCTGACAGCAAGCCCTTCCTTCCCACGTATCCCGTGGATCCCCCACCCCTCACACATACCCTACCTCCACCCCTCGACAGCCACTCCCACACCTCCAAACGCCAAAGCCTGCCAGCCATCCAGCTCGGCGAGCGTGCCAGGAGGACACACCTGAATTTGACATCGATCGACCCGGAGACCTTTTCACCTCGCTCCGCCCCGTGCACATAATCACAACGTAGGAAAAATAGACTCCAGAGGATTCAGGGACAAAGTATATACGCGAGAGAAACATGGATATGTTGGGTGGATACTGGAGAACCTTAGGGGAAACCATCTACAGGACATGGAGCCTAAACTTCTTCAGCATATCCTCAATGCCGTTTGTCCATCCATCTAACCCTTTGGTCTGTCCTATTGGTTTAATTCCGCAAGTTACAGATTCCTTGATTGTCACGGTCTTGAGAAATGGAGGAAAGAGGAAAATAAAGAGTGGAGGGGGGTGCTGAAGACACCCTAATGAGCCCTGTTGATGGGGGAGTAAGAGAACGTGAGACAGAATGAGAGGAGAAAGAGAAATCTGGAGAAGCAGGAAGAGTATAGTGAGATCTTAACCCCCCCCCCCCCCTTTCCTCTCCCCCCCCCCCCCTCCGCTCCCCACTTCTCAACAGCTGCCAGGTCATTTTACGAATGTCTGGAGGAAAATATGCAGCAGGGTGTCGTTTGAGTGTTATATCATTTTGTCGACAGGGAAGCATGTGCACTTGAATGTGCAAGAAAATAAGCAGTCCAACGTTTGCGATGACTGAAAGTAAGGATTGTGTTTGTAGCATCGGTTTACCACTTGTTTTCACGTAGCATGCATCTACGCCTGGAGGGAACGAAGATGCAAGGAAGAAGTGGTCAACACGCGAACCCATCCTGGATTTCTTTTTTTTAAGGCCGATATCGAAAATATTTGAGAGTTCAACACGTCTTAAACAACTCGCTCTCCCAAAAGTCCAAGGTTATGACAACAAAACATATCAATTCTTAATCTTCCTCGTTACCTCGAGCCGGAGCTGAGTGACGGGCCCGAAAGGGTGGAAAGCAAACGTGGGGCACGATTTAGGTGAAGTTTGGGTGAAGACGAAACGAGAGCGGCAGCAGCAGGTTGTGATCACAACCAAGAGGATGCTAGAACCGCGCTTAGGGCTGCCTTGCCCCTATGGATACCTAATGAGAACAGAGAAAAATCTATCCGACGATTCACCATGATACCATCGACAGAGGCAGATCGCTGCCGCGGATTGGGTTGGGCGGAGTGGAGAAGGATAAAGGGGGAAAAAAAATAAAATAAAAACAGACAAGGCAGTGGTGTAAGGGAAGAATAAGAATTAGGTAGTGAGAATGGAGAAAGGAGAGAGCAAGAGATAGACGGGAGGGGAAGAAATTCACAATGATGACACGTAAGTGCAAAGAGCGATTAAGGATTTACTTTCAAAAGGACTCCCATTGATCTTTTTTGATAGACCTGCAATAAATCAAACCGGATTGACTCGCATGAGAACCAAGCCTAATCCTTTAGTCAGATCCAGGAGAACTCCAACCAAACCAGCTGTTAATTTAGGCTTTACAAGATAAAGCGAGAGAAATCCAACCTGATGTACCCTAGGGCAGAGGCTTACATCATCTCTGTAAAGCAATCAACTTATTGCCAGTTTGGAGAGGTAATCAGAGCACATACTGAGAGGGGAGGGGGAGAGAGGGGAGGGGGGGGGGGGGGAAGAGAAAAGGGAGACATGAGATGGCTGAAGAGGTTAGAGAGAGAACAGAAGTGTAAGAATAGAAGAAGCAATGGAAAATTTTAAAATAAAAAAAAATAAAAATGTTCCTGCATGCTGGGCAGATACACAGATGATCCGACTGAAACAATGAAACTTAACTTTGGAGCAAAAAACATGATTACACAGACTACAGCTCCGACTATCCCTTAAAGGGTGAAGATGAAACTGAGTAGCTAGCTAGCTGCAAACAGTAGCTCTCTGGGCTGACAGCAGGGAGTGGAGGCAGGCTTCAGCCCCCCCCCCCCCCTCCTCTCCTCCACACAACCCTGTAATTTCCCTGGAGGCCGGCCCAGACCTTGTCCCCATCCCCAGTGGCCGGTGCCACCTCAGCCGGGTCCTGCCAGCCGCGCTGTGGCTGCACCATAGCACAACCATAGTAATTAAAATGGTTATTTTTGTTCGGGGGGGGAACAAGCTTCTCTGGACGGAAGTTTTGCAAGACACCATCCAGCCCACACTGAAAAAAAACATTCTGATGTCTTTTTTCAGTTTCGCCCGCGTCTGTGAGTGAACTGCATGTCGTCAGCGTACTACGGGGGTTTTAGTTCCTCTTCTTGACTGGGTGTGTGACACCACAATGGAGGATGCAGATGATAAAGGCTGAAAACCACACAAACACCCCCCCCACCACCACCACCACCACCGTACACACACACTCATTAGCGTACCATCTCCCCTGTCTTTAATGCCCTGTTTACAACGCAAAACAACCAGATCAGGACTGAAATCCAATCACAAAGCTTTGCAGGGCCCCTTCACGTCGGCCTCGCAGGAGAGCTGAGGAGAAGCAGGCCTTGTAATCTCTGGACACTGTCCAAGGGAAACCAAACCTCAGGAGTCAAAACAAAACCACACATAAAATCAGAGTTAAAACAGCAGCCTCTATTCAGCCCGTCGTGACCCCGCCAGCACACACACACACACGCTTTGGGCCCAGCGTCTGTACCCTCTCCTGGTTACACTGTATGCACACAGGGATCACGGCGACTTCAGCGGGGGCGCCTCTCGCATCGCCAAATTGACCGAAGGCTTGGTGACATCGGGTTTTGACACGGGCTCGTTGGTGTGTGCGTGAATACACGCGCAGGACACATCCATGTAAAGGAGACTGCCACTTAATCTCTACTCACATCAGCCTGTGCTATCTTTAGCAGCTGGGCTAAACTGTTAAAACCTCACAACAGCCCCCCCCCCCCCCCCCCAACTTCAAATAAGACGGCCTGGCTCTTTGGCAGTAGCTGCCCGGGTGGCACCACCCTCCACGGCCGCAAGGTCACACGTTTAATTACACAGAAAGTAGTAATCTCACCAGACAGATGGCAAGCAGGCCGGCTCTCAATTACTTCATCCCCAATTGAATCATTACTGATGTTATTTGCTAAATCTCGGCGCACCACAAAACTGGATTTGTGCGACAAGTGGAAGGAAGCGAGGGGGGGGGGGGGGGGGGTTTACAGGGTCGTGGCAGTGTTAGTGACAGAGAGGCAGATGTGCCTCTTGCCAAGCAACTGTGACAGAGATCAAAACGGCGTGAAGAAGACAAGCGCATGGCTGTGTTAGCTTTTGGAGGAAAAAAAATTGGAGGTTTAATACCACAGTGATCAGCGCCAGAAAAAGCAGACCCTTATTTTTTTTCTCCATACCAAAACTGGTGCAGAACATTTGGACGATGTGGAAACAGTCGGCTCCCGGCAGCCCAGTTGAGGAAACCGCACGACAAGCCCAATTTAAAAAACGTGAAGAAAGTGTCCGTCTCTTAAAAGCGAGCCACGGGGAAAGGAGTTGGGTTTTCTAGACTTTTTTTTTTTCTTCTCTCTTTAGCACAACCAGTTTGTCATTGGGGAGCATCCCAGTGGGCCTCGAAAAAAAAAAAAAACAGAACGGCAAAGTGTGAACGGTCTCATCTCAGCATCCGCCCCCCCCCCTCGTTGATGCCTTACTCACTCATCATTACTCAGCTCCTCCTGTCAATGGCTTCTGTGAACAATTAGAGGTCGACTTTCCCAGCGTCTCAGACCACAGCATCTCAATCTCTGGCCAGGGAGCTCCAACGGTCGAGCTGTCCGGCCAAAAGACAAGATCCTCCTTAAGTTCAGGCCCGAGTTTGGCCATGTATTCGTCACAAACTGGTAGTGGGGCGTCTCTTCTGCCTGTTTATATTTTAACACTACCATAGAGACAAACAACAGCAAATTAACTGCGCTGACTGGACTCATGTCAGGCATGAAATGCTTTCAGTGAGATCATTTTAATATAGTCCTACCGCTAATGTTAACTCAAACACCAAAAATGTGTTTCGGGTACACAACGGAAAAAAGATGATTGGCTGCTAGTTTGGATCTTGCAGCTTTTGGTGTCATATCTTTATGGTTTACACCAGGAGTAGGCTAACGTATGCCGTGTCAAACAAACCTTGTCTTTATAATATTGTCTTCTAAGTGTACCAAACATTAGAAGAAGAACATTAACGGTTTGGTTCAATAGCTTGAATAACTTTACAGCCGAGCCACGTCGATGTGTGTGAAGCTACACGCGGAGTGAGAAACATTTGTCCTGCCGGTGACCGTAATACGACTGGCAGCTCGCCACTGACTGGGAACAGTTGTGTTGAGAGGCACGTCTACTGTTGTAAAATGATCTGTGGGAGCATATAGAAAACTTCCATGGAATTTATTTTTTTTTCTTCTTCTTTTTTGGAGTCAGTGTGAGGAATGGCCCCGGTCTGTAGTTGACAGCCAGCAGTTGTTCTCCCATGAGGGTGGGCAAGCATCTGGGAAGAGGCGAGGAGGTGGATCAGGAGAAGATGAAGATCTGCATATTTAGAGCACCGGATTTCTTCAGATTGCAGGACTCGAAGCGATCCCAAAGGCGAGTGTAGAAAACGAGAAGAAAATGTCCATGGAACTTCCCCTCGAAGGCTCAGAGGGCTTACAGTAATGGCTCCCAGGCACATCTACAACCCCACTATCCTGAGAGGACGGGGGATGTTTCCTGTTCCACTCTCCAGTTGTGACATTGCTCTGAATGGGAGGGAGGCTGCACTGGTGTTTAATACCACAATGCTCACAAGGAGGTCAGAAAGAGAAGAGAAAATCATCATTTTACGTGATTTTATAGTCTAGTCTGCATCCCTAATACTGTGTTGAGTTATAAAAAATAACTTTTGAATTTAAATGAAAGCAGGTAGGACTGAAATCTGATGATCACACATCCAGGGCAAAAACTCAGCATCAGACCAGAACAGAATGAAAGAATTTAAACAAGATTTTAGGCAACAGATGTTAGACAGTGGAATATTTCTAAGACTGATGGTTGTGGTTGTTGGAGCTCACTAGCACATGACAGGTCTCAAGTCTGCAATGATGTAATCATAGCACGTGTGCAGATCTGTTGCCCATCTCTACAAATACGGGACTTTGTGGATTCACTAACTTTCCATTGCACAGCTTTTTTGCCGTTTGATTCTCGTTCTCCAGCTCCGTCAAAATGCAGCTGCGTAGCAAAACAACAGATCAGCTGGACTTCACATGTTCGCACAATGTTCCGTTCGTACCTGTACGATCTCCGAATCACAGAATCCGTTCAGCTGCTAAGATTAAAACAGTTTGCTCATTTCCAGAGCACTTACAAACAGAAGCAACCGCGCTTGAAGAAAAACAAAGTCTATTTTGGAGCACAAAGAATGTCTCACTATAGAAGTGCAGGAGTATGCGCGGTATATGGAGAGGCTGCAGAAGGTGCATGCACAGGCGTATTCGGCATGTTTCTTTAAGCCGCAGGACTGCAGTGAGGCCTGCACATTTGATCCCCCCACGGCCAGGGAATTCTAGCTGATGCCGTCTCCCAATGGCCCACACTCGACTGTGGGCCTTGCAGGCTTTCCCCCCCAGCTGCTGAACGGCAGGCATTGGGGCGGCAGCACTGGCACCTGTCTTTGACAAGCCTCGGCATTCACACCGACTCTGGTTTCCTGAAGCTGCCTGGCAGTCAGGTGACAAATGCTAACACACACTTCCTCCGACACAGACGGCGAAACGCGTACGCACACCGGCAAACCAAATCAACGGAACCAAGAGGCACTTAAGTGTGATCTCAACCACTTAAAAAGCATCGGCATCATAGTGACAGAGGTCTTAGCCGCTCGTGTTTCTCTGGCTGATAGCGAACCGTGCCCTGATTCAGGCTGTGGCTTGGAGCTGTAAACCAAAGCTTCCCTCAACGCCTCTCACCCGCCCGGCTATGAGCTAACCACTGTTTTTGCATACCGCTCGGCTTGTGTAACCGTTGAGTGGTTTTACTCCAGCGAGACAATGGCTGTGCAACAGGCCAAGCGGAGCGAAGCCACCTAATGTCAGTGTGTTGCAAGAGTTGATAAACACACGTCTGTCCACGCCTAACAAGAAGCGCGGACGAAAATAACTTGGAAGCATTTGGCAGCTGACGAGCTTTCATAAAAAAGTACCATAGGTGAGACTGCAAGTGCTCGGGCGAGAAGGAAAGATTTCTCAGGTGAGCAGGTCACCGTGCGGAGGGCTGAGCGTACCCACAGTAAACATCGGGAACCACAATGTAATTATAACTCAATCTGAACCTCACGAGTTCAGAGAGAGTATGAAAGTCAATCTGGGTTAGAGTGACTTGACACCGTCAACATTAGAACAAACCCTACAGCAACATTTCAATCTTTTTTTTTTTTATTCAGCTTACTTTTCTATGTATTATCTTTCACTTACTTCTATGACTCTTTGCTAAGTCCTGCCCTTGAATACAGACTGGCCAATCACAGCGGAGCAACGGCCAGCTCTGATCAGCTTACGACAACTATACAGATCTTCTTAATTTGCAGGAAGGTTTTGTGGATTTTGAGCCAGTCATGGTTAAACGTTGCGTTGTATTGATACTTGTTGCTGCAGTTAGTGACAGTGTGGGCTCCATGGTACCTCTTGACAGCTTGAGGGAGTAGCTGCTGGGGGGGGGGCGGGGCTTAGCGACGGAATCAAAACATTTGTTGAGCAGTTACGGGATTGATTGACACAAGAAGCAGAAAATGAGGGTTACATGTCTGCTCTTCTGGGACATTTAATTACTATGAATGGTCACAGCGCGGCCACTACTGCTGCATATAGAGAAAGCAGTCATTAAACTCGCAGGACGGGGGGAGGGGGGGGGGGGGGCCTGACTGAGCTCTCGGTATGGCAAAGCACTGTGGTACTCACTCTGCCGCCCAGCCGACCACAGACACGTTTCCCCACCTCATTTGCAAAGCAATCCCTCTTCCCTCTCACTCAGTGCACTCAGTGCATCTTTTTGTCATTTCCATGTCCAGGCTCCATTTGTTTTGTCCGCTGAGACGGAAAGGGGGTGAGGGAGTGGAGGGAAGTAGGGAAATAGGTCTCAAGGAGACTGCTCTGCAACCAAAGAGCATCTTCACGTGTAGCCGGCCCCGCGAAAAAAAAGAAAAATACACACCCCACATCCAACCCAACCCACCCTCTCCCCCGCCTGCCTAATGTGCCCTGACACTCGTACATCACCCGTAAATTGGCCAAATGAATTAACCACGGCCCCTGCTTAGCTTTACGGGCTTTAAATGGATTTTCTCCTCTCCAGGTCTGCCCAATAATTGCATTTATCCATCTTGTTGAAGCCAGGTTTACACACTCGCGATGATCATGCCAATCCCCGGATGCATTTTCCGCTCCGGTGGCAAGCGCGTGAGAGATTTGTCATCGGATCATAACAGGTAATTCAAACAACAATTAGCTTGGCGACTCCGCCGTATATCAATGTCTGGCTCCTTGTTGGACAGGACCTCGGATAGAGCAATGAGGGGCCTTCTATCTCTCACATCGGTCTCTTCCCTTTACGTCTCAGTGTGATAAATTGAGCCTTGTAATACTTTTTTTTTTTTTTTTTTTTTTATCTATCACCCAAGCCTCCAGGTTAAAGCAACAAAACACTCACAGTAGGGAATAAAGTAGTGGCCATGAGTCTTCATTGTTCACAAACACACACACATGCAGACAGAGCGAGCAGAGGCAGGGTGAAGGCAGAGCTGTGAACACCAGCATCAGTGGGGGTCATCTCCACACTTGTGAATGTTTGAACAGAAGTGCATTAGACACTGGGGGGGGCCCAAAGGACAATTCAGCTATGTAAACATGCAGCAACTTCCTTCCCTCAGCTCCTCCAGGGCTGCACTGAGACGAGCCACTGTTTAAACAGCACACACAGCATTCCTGTGCCTGGGCCCCGGCCAGCTGCTGCATCCTCACTGCAGGCCCGCCCGCCTGCCTGAGCAGAGACAGATACAGGCCTTACAACAGCAAGGGTCATCCCCCGACAGACAAAAGGGCTTTTATGCGCATGCAAAACTGGACTCATCTAGTAGAAATGCTCCAGAGCCCTGCGCTGGCTACTTAAACACTGACTGACGGAGCCCACGCTGACCTCCGACGGGCAGAGAGATTAGCTATTAAAAGAACTGGAATCATCACGTCGCTAAAAAAAGGATCCGTCCCGAAATCGTAACCACTTGACGCCACCTGTAATGACGAGGCTGGAATTTTATCTTTATTGATATTACAAATATGCAAAGTGCGGCCGCCAGTAAAGATAGAGGGGGCAGTAAACGAGGAGATAAAGAGCCTCCTGGTTCTAAAGGGCACTGTGACGTGCATCACATGACACAAAGGCCACCCCACCCCCCCCCCCCCCCCCGCTCGGCGATGCCTCAAATCATAACTTTCATTATGACTTAACAGGTTTCAGATTGACACTTTGTATCTAAAATCAACCTTTGGCTTACCTCAGAGGAGATAGTAAAGTGAAATAATACACAACGCTCAAAAATGTTAAGAGTTAAGACTGTTTACACATAACCAAGGGAAGTTACAGGCCCGTGTCTCCTTACCAAAAGACAAACTTTGGAATTGTGTGGTGTTAATTTGGGACTTCGCTCCGCTCAAAACAGCTTCCAAACCAAATATGAAATTCAATCTCTCACTCCAACAGTTTTGAAAAGGGACTGCCACGGGGAAACATGCTGGAATAAGATTTGTGATTTGTGATTTTGGGTCAAGACCCCCGTCATTAAAGAAACCAGGATGTAGAATAATCAGGAGGAGCACACCCGTGCCAAACTGCGTAAACTGGAGTATGTGAACATGTGCAGCTCTAATCTACATTTAATACTTAACACAGAGCTCCACTAAATCAGCTGTCAGTCAGGCTTGATTTTTATCATCGGAAGACTACACCCTGTGTGTCGAGGCCTCAGCAGTGTACACCGTCACAGCTGCCAAACGACGGTGCACTGCAGGTCACTGTTTCAATCAAGCAGTTGAGTTAGGGTGACTAGACTGAGGGCAGGGCAACATATCGATACATCGTCTAGATATCGTCTTCGGTTTTGTATATCGTAATATGGCTGAAGTGTTTTAAATGCTTCAGAACAGTTTTCTGAACTCACCAGACTCTAGTCCTTCTATTATTTGCCTTTAACCACTTAGTCATTATATCCACATTACTGATGACTATTGTGTAAATATTTGGTCAAACATATTGTGGTATTAGATTTTCTCCACATCGCCCAGTTCTGTCTGTCTGTCTGTCTGAGCGGTGAAGGCCACTCGTCTCACCTCGGGACAGTTGTCCAAACAAGACACTCCATTCACTCTGACCCCCGGAGGGAGGAAGCCAATTGACAATTCACTCAGTGCCGCGAGTCAATTTGTTCACTTTTGGAATTGACCCCGAACGACGGCCGACACAACGGCCTCTCACTGGAAGGGAAATGAATACGAGGAGAGGCGGGAGGGGGGGGGTTTGTTGTTTCTTTTAAGGCTACAAACATGCTAAAACAATGTCTACACATATGTTTGGCAGTTCAGTGCCGTGCACATCACAAGTAATGTTTAAAATGTGAGTATCCATTTTTGGGGAACAAACAAATAGTCGATATTAAATATAATTCATTTAAAATATAAAGCACTGTTTACAGACGGCATAAAAATAACATTGTTACTTATTTCAATTTGCTTTATGCTGAATTTCGGAGCCCAATAGATGGATGCTCTCGTGCTCAGCGTAGGCTGGATGTGACAGACTGTTCACATGGAAATGTTAGCTGGTGCTGTACACAAGTTGACAGCTGTCTCTTCACAACAGGCGCATTATTATTGTGGGTAAATAGGTTTCTAACAGCTGGTTTTAAGAGAATTTACCCGTAATCTGTTTTCCACTGGAATTAGTTCATCAACTGGAAGATAAAAAAAAAAAAGAGAAGAGTCGCTGTTCCACACGGCACGCCAGCGTGAAGGGGTTACATTTTATTAGCCTTGTGCATTTTAAAGTAATCTCGCCAACATTCCCCCCCCCCCCACCAAATCCTACCATAAGCCGCAGATTAGCAGATTAATTTATTTCTGCTTGCACTCTAAAAACCTCCCTCACCTTTCGCGGGCAGTTATGAATCCACCACCTTACACGACAAACAAGCAGACGATCACCTCATTAGCGGACTCACTCCGCTTCCCAAACACAGACGTAATCACACACACACTCCTCGCAGCTTATCCTGCTACAATTAAAAGTTTAATTAGTAGATCAAAAATGCATTGACTGGAGTTTTATCACCTTAAACTCCTCCATTATGTGTTTAGCACGCACACACACACACACACACACACACACACACAGAGTGCCTCGTACCCATCTGAGCCATTTTGAACAGATTATCGGCATACAGACATTCCCTTGACTACATTAAGACCGGAGACACAAAAACAAGACTGCTGAATAACAACATCTGCATATTATACTGTGTAGATAAACTCATTTCGATATCGCACACAGAGTTTGATATTAATGTTTATTATGTTGCAATTAGAATTAAAATGTTACAGAAAATAGGAGCTCAAACTACCACAAGATAAATACGATGAGGTAATAACATAACTGTTTCCATTTTATGCTGAAAATGTCAGTATTTTCTACCACTGCTGTATGATTATTTGTGCACAAGAGGAGAAAAAAAAAGACATTAGCATGACTGAGATTCTTCTTCTGTGGTGCGTTCCAGAGCATTCTACCACATCCATAAAAGGCTGGCGTACCACAGGTGTTCACTGCACACTGGCACGGCTAGTCATTATCTAGCCCGACATGATCATTAGGAGCTGTGATGGCAGTGTGGCACCTCCTCCCTGCATGCACACACAGACACCAGCTCTGGAGACAAAAAATAAAAAAACTCACAGTGGAGATTCAAGCAGTTGTTTTTTTTGTTTTTTAAAAAAGGGGTGAGAGGGGAAGCTCCTTTTTCAACGAGAAAGCATGTCAGCGCCGGTGGCCTTTGACCCTTCCCCAAACACACTCCACGATCCGAACAGAAGGCCGGCACCACCAGAATTCCTCCAGCTTCAGGGCGGCCCTCTCTCACCCCGGAGCTTTTAAAGGCACATTTTTTTTTGATGACAATTGAGTGTGGGAAGCGCGGCGAGCGACGTGGAGGAGAGGGGAGGTGGAGGTGGTGGTGGTGGTGGGGGTGGGGGAACCACACACATGAACACATGCCTGCTCGTCAAGCGTGGCTGAAAACTGAAACTTGCTCCAGTGTTCGTCTCCGCTTAGTCCCTGCTGTGTAACGGGAAGATAAATGTGAAGCCTAGGGGCACTATTGTTTGGACATCTAACCAGGAACTGTCGCTGCTCTCATTGCCCTGGCATTAACAGCAATTATGCGCTCTATTCAGACGGCTTTTGTGCGTCCCCCCCCCCCCTCCCCCCCCCCCCTGCCGTCGCCCCTCCGCCCCCCCCCCTCACTCACTCACACAGAGCCCAAACACACATTTCCCGCTTTTCTCTGCCCCCTCCATTGCTTTCCCTCCCACTCCGCTACTGGTGAACTCATTTGGCTACTGGAGCACTCTGGTCCCATTATGAATGAACTTAGAGAAATATGCACATTCAAGGCAAGGAAAAGACGAAGAAAGAGGGGGAAAAAAAAGAGAGAGAGAGAGAGAAATGCACATTCCAGAAGCATTTTGTGTGATACCTGAGCTCGAACAATCCTTCATGTAACATTTCTCCTGCACTTTGGTTAAAATATGGTTAAATGTACACCTCCACGGGACAAAATACCAGAACGATTCTTCTCAAAATGCTTTTCTTGAAAAGCACATTTTCAATGGTTTTGTAATTATGACACTTCGTGAAAAACACCAATTCTAAAAAAGGTAATCATCTTTTGAGACTAGCTAATCCTAACCATAACCTTTATATCTAAAAGATGCGATCAATTTTAACCTTATCTTTTCAGGTGGATGCAGCGCAGCAACGCTGATAATATAATCTCAACATCTATAATCTATATCAACATTTCCAATAAGTCTGTGTTGGAAACAGCTCCGTGCAAGTTCTCTCTATTGTCTGGTAATCAGTAGAAGCTCCAGATTCTACCGACCAATACTGTCAACACGTGTATAGATCAGCTATGCACTGACATCCAACAATTTAAAATTCAAAAAGACCAATGTGTTTAGAAAGTACTGACAGGAAGTTTGGTGTTTAAATGCTCAAAAAACAAATGCACGTCTGGTTCTGTGCATATCTCTGCACTGCTTTTTGGAACTTGCCAATAAATCGAAGGAGTGCAAAATGTGCCTTCTACCAAGGAAAAACGGTAAATATAAATAAACCAACATGCTCCTTATATGGATACAAATTTAACCGGTGGCTACATGTACGCACACACACGCAATAATTAAATTTCCATGTTTCAGGGAGCCCCAAATCCTGTGGGCCAGGAGCAGAGCTAGCCTATATTTAACAGATGATAAAAGTTGCATTCCAGATGTACAGTACTATCTTTGTGTTGAGCTCTATAGAAATGCATGGGAGAAAGAGGGAACGAGGAGGGGAGGGGGGGGGGGGGGTTACAGTGGGGGCTTGGGTGGGGGGGGGGGGGGGGGGGGCACCAGTGCACAGCTGCTAAACTAATGCCTTTCTTTTCCTCTTCGTTGCTCAGGCACAGAAAAGCAGAGTGTGGTGGCTTACTGACAGAAACACGGACGGATACAGGAGGTGGTAATAGATTTATCCATTCTGAGAATAATTTGTTTTACCAAAAGAAGAATATCCAGGCTGTGCTGTGACTTAATGAGTAACAGGCATAATCTGTTACATTGAAGTCAAAATTAGGCATCAGATTAGCCGTTATTACATTAAAAACAATGAAGTCAATGATTTAATTAAAAGAAAAGGTTCAGCCCCAAACCAGACTTTGACTGCAGCTGAACGTCAGCTCCACCCAAGCCCAGCTCGCACTGCCACCAGGGAGCCACCTCATCCCTTTGCACTAGTTAAAATCTGATTAGAAACACACTCACTAAGTGACTGATTGTTTTGTGCCTCCGTGGTGTTTCAAGCAGAGTGACAGATCGACGGGCGCATAAGCTCTCACACGGCTCAGCCTGCCAACATCATCAGCATTAGACAATTAAGCCCCGCTATAGCTGAGAGAAATAATATATATATATATATTTCCTCAGTAAATATTTACTGCACAAATCTTTTCCATTCATTCACCAGGCACTAACAAAACCTTACTGTACTCCCTCTCCCTCTCTTTCTGAGTCCCCCCCCCCCCCCACCACCACCACCACCACCTCCCAAACCCCTACATCTGCGATTCATTGACTTTACAATTTACCACATGTCGAGATGGGAGAGGTCGAGCCTCCATCTGAATCACGGCACAAATATGCAAGTGATTTATTGTTTTTAAAAACCCTGCGCCGATTTAGTGCAACTCCACTTTTCCTGAGCATTACTCCTATTGGCAGACCATGAACAATTACAGTTCGGACTAATTAAGCTCTGAGAATGTGCTGTGCACCACTAATGTCTAGCAGGCCCCAATTTTTATTTAATGGTGCCAAACTTTGCTTCCCAGCCCCCCAGCCCCCCCCCCCCCTTCTCAGACTTAACTCCTTAAATCCAAAGCAGATTGTGCTTTTTATGACTGTTTATTGAGTCGGAGAAAAATAAGGACCTTTTCTTTCTGCTCTCCTCGCATAGGATGAGACAAACAGCAGAGTGAGAGAGAGAGAGAGAGAGGGAGAGATGAAGCACGAAAAGGAGTAGTGGAAGGGAGAGAGAGAGGGAGAGAGGGAGTCGCTTCCGCCATACTTTGTAAACAAAAGTGATTTGCAAGACAAAAGGAGCGCAACCTTCCAACTAAACTCAGTGCATTTTGCGGCTAGAGGCACAAAATGCAGCCGCGTTGTGCCACGAAACCCCCCGCGGACACCAATTAGGCCCCATTAACATGTAAAGCCAATTTGATAAGGTGTGGGCCCTATCCTTTAAATCCGCATTAAACTATCTTTCCTCTTGTCACAGCCAAAAAAATCCATTTACAGCAGGCTGAACACACATAATCCATATGATATACCATTGTTATGCTTATGCTGCTGCCACGTTTAGGAAAGATACTGTCTGTCTGTGTCAATTATAACAGATAAGGCCACAGCAATGTGTGCACGTGAGCACAAAGGAGGTGGCGGTTCATTCACTTCTGCATGTTCATTACAATAATCTGACCAGAAAATCCTCCATTATGTCTTCCTGGAATAAGAATGATAAAGGAAAGAGTCGGCCTGTAGGAAAGTGGATGTATTTATGATTTTTTTTTTTTTTTTTTTTTTTTTAAGAAGGTGAATCCGCGGCAACATGAGCGATCCTGGCACGAGCACAAAAATGGAACAAAGAGGGGAAAAAAGGGGAGAAAAGCTATTGTTTCAACCACACAAAGCCTCTCCACCGTCTTGTAGTAGGATCGCCACGGGTTCTGGGAGCGTCTTTTTTCACTCTAAACACAGCGGTGGATGCTTGGTGTGTCCCCCCCCCCCCCCCCCCACCCCCACCCTACTCTTCCACTTTCTTGTTCTTTTTTAAACTACTCGTAATTATACGTCGAAACTCAAAACCTCCGCCAAAAGTCTCCAGGCTTGGAGAATTATGGGGCCAGGGGTGGCGTCAAATATCTTAACATTCATAAGTCCGAGAGGCAGTAAATAGAGCCAGTGGATTTACGGCCCTGCAGCCCGATGCAGCAGAGCTGGCCGCCCAGATCCTGCTCTCCCTCCCTGAGCCTCGGCGTCTCCAGACCTGTTGAGGTGTGATGTTAGCCCACAGCACCGCAGTTAACCCGCCGCCTTTTTTCAAAAAGCCCCGTGTTAGCATCGGCAGGAAACAAAAGGTAAGACGGCGAGAGGAAGAGATGTAGAGAGGGCAAAGGGAACAGGAGGAAAGTGAAAGGAGATAGAAAACCGGGGTGAACTGGGCAGGCCACCTCTCCAATTCAACCTGCACCCCAGTGATCCAGCAGGCCTTTGTGTGGGGTTTGGGGAGGAGGGAGAGGAGAGGAGGAGAGGAGAGGAGGAGAGGACACGAGGGCTTTTACAGCCCGGGCACAAAGTCATGTCAAATTGCTAAATGATACTAAATTGTTAGCCTCCTTGGACTTAGGTGGTAGGAAAAACTAATTATTTCTGATTATGGCTCCCAGAGGTCAGACATATTATGGTAACCGCCACATCCAGGACTTTCTTTTTTTTTTCCCCCCTCACTCAAGTCATGCACAAACAGAAATGCCAGAAAGCAGGTAAAACGTCCAGACAGCTCAGCAGCAGTGCTAGCAGAGAGAAGGAAATAATCTAAATTCATAAGATTTTTCTTTATTTCTCTGAGAAATACAGAAATCAATTATCTCAATTGAAACTATTTATATTAAATACAAAAACACAGATTTAAAAAAAAAAAGAAAGAAAAAAAAAAAAAAGGCCTAGATGTTGAAATCCACATCCTAAAAATAAAACATCACAGCATCGCCCAGACCGAGAGAAGCAGAGGATGAGAAATGAAGGGAATAGCAGCGAGAATCAAACCCTTTCATGACCGGACAGAGAAAGTCTCATTCCAATAAAACACGCAGTCATATTCACTGCCTCACATGACATGTTAGGGAGCAAGACAGCTAATCAATGTCCAGGTGAATTATTTATGCCAGCTTTAAGTCTAATACATTTATATTACAGCGGGCGCCGACTTCAAAGCTCTAATGGCCGGACACACAGGGCGCTGCAGACAGTGGGGGCCGGAGCCGAAAAAAAACCATGTTCATCATCTATTCCACAGTCGCTGTTCAGGTAGATCTCTGAATTCAGCCGTAATAAACGTTCGTCTCCTATTATAACATCTCAATAATCAAAAGTGGCTTCAGGATTGTGCACTGACTTCATCTTTTATATACAAGCAAGTGGCGCAGAGAGGAAACTAACAGGTTCACCATCATGGAACACATATTTAAACAACAAAATAAAGATCCTTCTTTTTCTAAAAATAGGGAGTTCAGGGGTGGAATTAAAGAGTCAACACTGTCTCGCCGCAGCATCCTCCGGCCGTGGTGCTACTGCTCTTCTAACCGCTGCTTAGGCACAATGAAGCGAGCGCTCCTCGGACCGGTGCCGGGCACAGCGCATGCGAAAAGGCACAAAGAAAACTACAAACCTCTGCCACTGAGACAAGGAAGCGCCTCAGTTCAAATCATGCGTGTTGTGAATGTGTGTGTGTGTTTGTGTCAGTACTGATGAGAATAATGAGTGACTAATTCCACATACCAGCCAGTAGCGTTAACAAGGCCGGCTGACTAACAGGGAAAGAATGGCAAAATGTTCTCATAAATGCATACGCTGGGAAATATAAAAAAAATCTTTTAAAAAACTATATAAAAGCACTCAGACGTAGAGAGAATTTTGTGTAAGCTTGGAATAAAAATATTTTGTGTGAAACCCTGTCGAACTGAAAAGCAGAAATTGTGTCAAACACAAAAGAAAGGCATTATGTATCAGATGTGCATTTATTTTCAAGGTGTGCACAGCGCACAAAAACAATTTAACAAATATCAGTTTCGTTAGCCAGAGCTGAGGTGGTGTGTGTGTGTGTGTGTGTGTGTGTGTGTGTGGGGGGGGGGGGGGGGGGGGGTCATATTTCCTAATGCCTGGTCTTTGCCTTAACCTTGTAAAATGAGATGACAGGTCCTAAAGCGCAGACTTGTAATTGCAACCGTTTAAAATAGGGGGGCTAAAAAACACCCATGGTTGAGAAAATTATGCCGCTTAAGGATTGCCATAGCCCAGTGGGACCAGCGAGGTGCTGAGCAAATGAGTAAGTGTGCATAATTATAGCACGGCTGATTGTGTCTAAATAACATGAATTTATTTATAAATATGGGTTTACATAGCACATGCTTCTTTTCTTTTTTTTTTAAGACAGTGGATTCCTCATTAGAATGCACATGCAGAGCACAGCAGAGTTGCATAACAATAAAAGCACACTTTTAAAAAAAAGTAAATATAAATAAGAAATAATTAGTTTGTTTTGTTTAAAAAACAACAACAATAAAATGATAATGCATGCACCTTTCACATAATGTCTTTATGGGTTTTGACACATGCAAATGACTTTGAAAAGCTCATTTGCATATTGATTTCATTTGTGTGGTTTTACATTGCTTCAAACTACTTGCAGCGTGTCAGAAAGCCAGTGTAAAGGTCTGAATGCTCATGCAGCTCGTGAGAGAAAAAAGGGCATGTTTGATGAGGCTGTGCAAACAAGCCAATTGCATTATTCAGTGGGTTAAAAAAAAAAAAAGCACACATGCAATTGTAGAATACATGAGACAATAATAACAACATAATAATTGTTATTATTGTAAAAAAATATATATATAGTTTTACCATTTCTCATGCATTGAAATAAACATTTCAGGGGGAATATATGTAAAAATGTCAAGTGCACATGACCTGCCATAAACCCATAATATCCTTTTTCCCTGCCTTCAGTCCTCGCGCTTAGCACTGTTAGCATGCTAGCTGCCGTCCTCCACACACACACACAGGCTGTGGGGCGCTGCGGGCGGACACGAGCGCCACTGAACTGTACACTTCACGAGCTGCAAAACTTGGCTCTACATTTTCTACCGGCTGCACTTCTGTGGGTGACAACACTCCCGTGTCCGGGCTGCGTGTTTTCTACCCGGAGTCCGTGGAGCATGTGTGTGTGTGTGTGTGTGTGTTTAGAGAGAGTGTGTGTGCACATACAGTTTGTAAATAAATGAACTTACTGTGCGTGCTGTTGGAGAAAGTGATCCATTGGGAAGGTAGGGGCTTGTGAGATCGGGGATCATTATAAATGGATAGCCCGGGTACGGTGGGCTCTTGAACAGCCCTCCATCTTGCCTTTTCGCAGCTAACATGGCGAGGGGGGGGGGGGAAGAAGAAAACTTTTTTTTAATAAAGTGGCCTTGATAACTTTTTTTTTTTTTTTTCCCACAAAAAAAAATAAAATAAATGCATTAAGAGGAATAAAGCGGAGGAGATGCCCTCCGCCAGCCACACGTCATAATGTCATGGTGTAAATAGGGAAAACAAGAGCGGAACAATAAAGCAGAAACTCACCCTCCTCTAAACTTTCTCTTGTTTTGTCTCTGAAAGTTTCAGATCTAGGCGCAGGCCGTCTTTCCGCCTTCAAATGAAATGAAACACGTTAAAGTTAACACACAGCGGGCGATGTGAACTTTCTAGTTTTTTTTTTAAAAGTCTCTTATCAGCGTGACAATGTCACAGACGTTAGGCCCCTAACTTTACCAGAGCCGGGGACGATCCAGCCCCGTGGTTTGTTTTTTTTCTATGTGCAACTTACCTCCGAGTCCGACGAGCTGTTTTGGTTCGTTTCCGACTCGTTTACAAGAGAAGATTTGACATCGGCTAAATCCCTTTCTGCCGAGGAGTTCTCCGAAATTTTCTCTTCCTGCTCCCCTTCGTCTTTGAAGGAAATCATTTCATCGTTTGCACCCAGATCGTCCCCTCCGCCGCCGTTGAGCTGCGGCATTTTTCCCCGTGCAGAAATTTTTTTTTTGGGAGGGGGGCAAAAACACGAAGTTTTTAAACCCCTGATCTCGGCGATCAAGAAAAGTCCGAGCTTAAGTTTGGGGGTCTTGTACTGGCGTTTTCCAAAGCTCTGGCGGTTGGTACAAAACTAAAAAAGAAGGGAATCTTGGCAGAAAAAGGAAGCCGGAGAAGGAGCCGAGCCGCTCGGATTGAGTGAGTTGAAGTTGGTCGGAGTGGTTTTCAGTTCAAAGGCGGCGCTGATTGACAGATAGAGAGGGATGGAAATAGAGAGAGTCTGGATTCAGGATTATTGACAGGGAGAAACACACAAGAAACTAATGAGATTCAAACAGGGAGGGACTTGAAGTGACGTTTTCATAAATAGGAGGAAAAAAAAGCAGAGAGGGGGGGAGAGAGAGAGAGAGAGAGAGAGAGGGAAGGAGAGAAAGAGAGAGAGAGAGAGAGGCAGGGAGAGAGAGAGAGAGAGAGAGAGAGAGAGAGAGCGAGAGAGGCTGGAGGAAGCCGGCGGACGACTGCAGTGAAACGCATGTGAGGAGGAAAAAGGCAGTTTGGGAGCAGGACAGTGATGGTAAAATAGGAGGAAGATAGGAGTTGCTTGTAAATGTGGATTAAACGCACATATGGGCGGTCTCCCGGTGGAGGGAAAGAATAAAAAAAAAAAAAGAAAAGAGGGTACTTCCTCAGGCTGTTTGCAACCAGTTTGACTCCACCATTCCCGACCAGTCTGTCGCACTGGGGTCAAATTAAGTTACAGCTTAAATTAAAGTTTGTATTCTTCACATTTAGTGTCTGCTTCCGTATCCGTCCTGTTGTTGTTTATAAAATGGAGGCCTATCAAAGCAGAATGAAAGCTGTTACTCCAAGCTTGTTTTTCCTATTGTATCTGCTTTGTCAGTGCTTTAGATCTATTTTTCATTATATTAGATAATGTTTCCTCAGATCTATTTTTTGGGATGGAGGGTGTTATTGCATCCTGCTTTCTTGACAGGTGTGATGTCCTTTGGGACTAACCTGAATCCCTCACTGGCAGCACAGACTAGGCTGGTTTTTTTTTATTTTTTATTTTATCCCTCAGCAGCCAGACTGGACACAAATAACTGATGCTCCAATTCTGTGTCTTATTCTTACACAAATACAGCCTAAAAAAGACACATCTAAGACAATGCCAATGATTGCAGTTAATTAAAAATCTAAGAAAGATAGAATTTGACAACATGAAATGATAAGGTAGTTTATATGTCTCCAAAACCATATTTAGTTTTTGTGTCCTGCTTTTGTTCTTTTCACATGCACTCAGTTATTCCAGCAAGACATTTTTTTATTTAATGTGTCCATAATAATTAAAAAATAAGATTTAAAAAAAGGGGACAACAAAGAAAAAAATGCAAAATATCCAATAATTTCTTCTGAGTAAAAACAGATTAATGAAGAATAAACACAAAATAACAGGAAAAAAAAACCTGCCGTTGCATATAATAATGTATAAATAAAAGCAATAGGGAAAGGAAAAAAAAACCCTGATGCCTGCTCCAGCTGAACAAGGGGATTGTGCACGAGTGTGTGTGTGTGTGTGTGTGTGTGTGTGTGTGTGTGTGTGTGTGTCTGTGTGTATGTCGGTGATGAGCTCAGCACCGGTGATTCACTAACCTTATCTCATCAGCTCAGGAAATGCAGTTTCTATTAGAGCTGATATTTGATGGAGCAATCACAAAATCAACAATGAATTTCAAATGTAACTGCATGAAGTAAAGCTGATACATACATCCAGGTGACACTTACACCACATTGCAACACGGCTGGCTCCTTCCTAGTGCAAATAAATCACTATAAGATCAAAACAAGACATAGAATTGCTGATTAAAAAAATATTGTTTCATGTCATCGTGCTGTTAGACGCACGAGAACAAATGTTATGACAGTAATTCCTCTGTATCTGATCTCAGCGGTGTTGTCAAACAGCAGTGAGGAGGAATCATGTGCACAGTAGCACTAAAGTGTTGTTGAATCTGCCTACCAACGCACCTAGACCATGCAGGCAACGCCATGAAAGCGGGCTACTCCGCTCGGCGATCACTGATGTGCTTTATCAGGGAGAGGTGAGAGCCGCCGTAGCTGGCTGCAGCCCAGCCAGCAGTGTTAGGGAGCAGGGAGGAAGGGGAAGGGATAGCCGTCTTTGGTTCTCATCCAGTGCGTCTGTGTTTAGGCAGCCGGTGGAAGAAGAGGCACCCCGCCGCTCGGGGCCCTCCAAACCTGAGCCCACACAGACCAGACCAAAGCAGAGGAGCTCCAGGCTGGCCTCTCCCCGGATTGCCTCAGCAGGCACCTGAGAGTTTACTGGGGGGCTGGCAGCGTGTTATCATGCCTGCCGTGGGGACACCTGCCTCTGATGCCGCCCCGGTGATTCTAATCTACAGGACCCTTTAATAAGATGATGATAGGCTGCGTTGCCACTGCTGCTCTGAATGATGGAGCGTGGAGCACGCGCGGCTTTCTGTGTTGGCGTTATTCATTTTGTTATGGGCTTCGCGTGCTCACCTCTGCTCCGTGTGCATGCTGTGGTTTTGGTACAACTGGGGATTGTCTCACCCGTGCACTTCCACGTCTCGGAGTGTGGAAGAAGTCACGAGGCATCTCCACTGTCTTGATCGCCCGCTCGCTATTGTAGTCTTCACCTGCAGCCCCGATGGTGAATCCAGACACTGATTCTGACCCCGGCATGTTTGAATTGCTCACCGCTGGATTTGAAGTCAGCGGTAATCAGTGGCAGATTTAATCATAATCCTGTCTCTGTGACGTATGCAAATTTAATCTATAATAACACAATGCTAAACGCAAGCACTTATACATGTTGCTTTCATTATTTTACATCTTGGTTTTTTTATTGTACTCTTTATGTTTCTGGGAGCTTGGAAAATAAATATCGCAGGTGGTCAACACGGTTTTGCCTTTAATATCCATGTTTGATTTTTGCCTTTTTCTAACTTTTTCATGCTTCTTCTATACATGGCATAAAGAAAACATTATAATGATGACAAATATATTCCAAAATGCATTTGCTTTTGACTTGAAATATAACAATATATACGATGCACATACAAGATGTACTAATTAATTTTGCATGTTTTTTTTTTTTTTGTATAGTTTTACCTTTGCACTCCTACAGGTAGCCAGAAAGCGTCTCACAGAACACACATTTCTGCTTTAATCATTTTTGGATTTCAAAGGAGCCTTGGGACATGATTTATTTTAATGTTGAATAATTAAATAGTCGATCCATAGTCAGTAAGCACTGTTTGAATAAGCAGAGTGAATAGGGGTGAGTGTTTAATACCGTGAATCTCTTAAGTCCTCTAAATCCCACTGCACATATGTTTATGTTTGTTGATCCTGTGGTTTAAAAGGGAATAAATAAATAATAGAAAAAGAAGCTGTCAAATGAAATTAACATATACTGTATGTGCTACCTAATTTACACAGTCTACATGCAAAAGCATATATATAATATTTTACAGATCAATTTATTGATTCTTTGTCATGAAATTGTGCTTTTGGAAAGTAAAAGATTTGACTGAATGTTTTGTCATTTTTATTTGACATCTGTGGCTAAATGAATGTCTGGGGGGGAAAAAAGAAGAAAGAGATGCCTGGTCAAATAAATACTACACAAGTACTCAAAGAAACAGATTTGAAAAATCCTCACAGAGAACACCAAACTACTTTGAGAAATCACACACTTCTCCTGTGAACACCCTCATTGTTTCATCTCGAGCAGGGAAGGTAGCAGCAGCACACAGTGCACCTCCTCTGTGTTTGCAAACAGTTAATTACCCATCATGCATCCAATGTTGCCAACCACACCAGCTAAAAGGTCTCTCTGTGCTGATTAACATATTACTGCTGGACATTTTGCCTTATTCCCTCGCAGAAATATGCTTGTTTTATGGTAACTGTGGTTTGATTTATTCCAGTAATGAAGTTTGTTCTCTTGATAATAAGTGAAACTTAACATTTAACTTTAGTCGCATTTGTCAAGTGCAAATTCCCTCTATTGTTGGCAGAGATGCTGTTAAGTATTTTGGCATTTTATTGTCAGCGCAGCTCATATAAATTCTATCAGCAGGATAATACTGTAGTTAGCCATAATTATATGTATACTAATGTGTCCTCGTCATTCTCTGGAATGGACAGGAAGGATAAATAGATGTCTGATTTACCTGGTTATGAAAAGACTGTTTACTGTATATTATTCATATATTAATATATCATTCATTAGAGTAAAAGCAAATCAGACAACAAACATCTAGATGGTGCTTGCGTTTATGCGTAAATGGTTAATTGTGTTTTCTTGAACAATGTACTTATTACGGTGCTTGTTAAATTCAGCACTTCATTGTTCCTTTTGCAGAATATTTCTTTGTGTACTTATTTGTGTTGCTCTGAGAAATATTTGTGTTGTATGTGTCTTCTTTACATCAAAACGATGTGGAAAGAGTTGCTTCCTTGGAAAATGATTCATTATGTATGTACTGCTTATGTAGCTTTTATATGTTTCTCTCTCTCTCTTATTGTACTTATAGAAAAGGAGCCTCTGTGCTCCCTTGCCCCTCAGCGCTCCAATCATTTGACACAATAGGACAATGCATTTGATGAATACAAATAAAAGCTTTATATGCAGGAATCATGCTCTTAAGTCCTTGAATCTAAAAAAAACACAATGGTCAGAGTGTTATGTTGACCGAAACCTCGGTTAGGGCAATATCTTTTTCACATATAGAAACTGTTGCAATTATCAGTGAAGTCTATGCGCATGTACAGAAATACATGAGAGTCTGAGGGAGCGTCTGAGGGAGCTTTGCAAAAGCACATTAGTGTTAAAAAACCCTATTTTTTTTTCTTTTTTTATAAATACATTTCCTGTCGGTTTAAAATCCACAGCACAAATCACAATGGAGACAGCGGAGGAAGAGAATAATAGTGTAATGAAGAGTGAGTCACATTGGCCTGTGACTCTGCACTCATCTAAAATCAATATCACCCTCCAGAGACGTCTCAACTAATATAACAAACAGCTCAACAAGCATTTCATTAGGTTAAAAGTTTATGAATCAATAGCCAAAATCTCAGGATACAGAGCCTCATTTTTTTTTTCCCTCCCCTATAAAAATCCCAGGAGTGGGATCGGGAGTGTTCTTGTGAACGGCCCGGACACTCATGATTTATGCAGGTACGCTGCTTTTCATATCACTGTAGGTATTGGACTCAAGCAGGAGCTGAGTGTCTCCAGAACTCATCCACACAGCATCGTGGGAACCATAATAAGCCAGCTACGTGGGCTGTCTCTCCCGTCGCCTCCAAAACAAACAGCCCAGCGCTTTTCAGAAATGGACGCGATAGTCATTAATCAAGGTACCGGGGCAGGTCCTGAACTCTCTAAACATGGAATCCACCAGAGAGACAAGGTAACCTACAGTATGAGCAGCACAAACACCGTCCACCTGTCCGTCACGGCAGCATCTCGCAGGGAGCGGAGCGCCAAAGCTGCTGCTGGCTGGTAAATGTTACTTAAAGGTCAATGGTATACTCGCCGGCGGGTTAATGGTTTGAGTCATACTTTCACACTTGCTTTACAGTCAGGTAGCCAAAGGGGTTTTTATACGCTGATTTGTGTCTTGATTGGAAGTGAAAATGGTGTGTGTTTGCCATTAAACCGTCTGTGGAGTCGCATGCAGCGCAACGCAAACTCCAGTTATCCGCCTGCATGGCCACATGATGGAGCATGGTGGTGATTTTATCACACAGAAAAAATCCCTGACAGACTGTATAATGAAACCAGAAAAGGAATCATGGGATGGATAAACCCCCCCCCCCCTCTCACGGGTGTTCTTCTTAAGAATGCGTCCCCTGGTGAAGACTTGGATGGAAGCTCTTGACTCAGAGTTTCCAGTCTTGATCGCAAGGTCCTGATCAATTTGAATTGTTTGGTTTGTCAGCTTGTGAGCCACTTATGAAAAAGTCAGACAACAAATTGAATCTCTTGACCTCTGTGTTTTTTAAACCTTTCACTGCCAAAACAAAAAGCCAAAAGGCAAAAGCAGATGCACGGGACAAATGCAGCGAGAGTGGCTTCCTGTTGACCCCTGCTTTGTGATTGAGGAGCAAATAGGAACTCTCCCTTTCTCTGATGGTCTTGTATGCAGGACCCTCCACATCTCTGGGCTTTCTATGGGGAGAAGCCCGTTGCGATTTTTGGTTATTAAGAGACTGGGAGCATCTCATAGAAGGCACTTTCTCAAACAGGAAGCAGGAGGCCTTTTTTGTGTGAGAAGTAAAAGACGGAACAGTGTCATCTTCATGTTCCTGACTAATTAAAATCACAGTGGGGCCACGTTGACCTTTCGGAGCCTGAATGAAGGGTCATTATGTGCACGGTGGAGGCAGGTTGGCTTTGTGAGACGGTGTGTGAGATTTGAGCAAAGTTTGTGCGCATTTGTTGGCTATGTTGTGTCTAAATTGGCATGTGCATTCATGTCAAGCTTTACTGAGGCTTTATTATGTGCATTGACATTCATCCAATGTTGCACAATCAAGGAACTCATATGATATTGATATAAAAGACGACATATTGTGCAGCTCATTCAGTGAGATCAGGGCTATTTTCCAAGTTATTCAAGACACTTTAATTTAATTAAGGACAAGGTTTGGTTGCAAAGGTTCTGCACACATTATTACATCATGTTTATAAAAAAATCAATCGTGGAGAGGAATTTAAGAAATAAACATGAAGTAACCTTTTTCTCCTTTGAACTAGTCACTGCTGCTCATTTGCTGAGTTATAAAGTAGCGGCTGTCTTTTCTTTCAATGCTATAAATTATTGGAAAAGCTTTAGTGCAGAGTGACAATTGCATCTTTAACGCTCTACATGCACAGTTATTAACGAGCAGCACAATGGAGACGCGACCTCGAGGCAAATGAGTGGCCTCTCGGTACAAACCGGAGCACCGTCGTGTTCATTTGGTTATGTTTTCATTAACAGAATGGAAGATGAGCCCATTAATGAGACAGTTCTTTGTTCGATATGAGTCAAAAGAAATCGAAACACCATCCAAGGTTGAGTTGTGAGCAGGTTATAGTTGATGCAAAGGCTCATTTCTCTTCAGTCACATATTTCTGCTACTATCTCCCAACAAAGAGAAAAAGTGCACGTAGACCTGAACTCAAAATCGATTCATCAGACTGTGAACTATGGCCACATGTAAATAAACTCTTTTTCTTATTCGTCAAAAAGATTGAGGTTGTTCAACGAATCAAATGGTCTGACAAAAAATATATATCTATATATCCAGTATGTGGCTGACTGTCATAAATCTTTCCAAATCAATTCATTGTTCACGTTGATAATGATCATTTTGGGTGTCAGTTTGGCCGACTTTGTGACTTTCTCGTAAGATTTAGGAACTTTAGGGGGTAATATTTCCATCTGTGTGCGGAGCATCAGGTAATATGGGGGAATGCATTACAAAAGTCAATTAGACATACTTTAAATGTTATGTACAATACATGAATAACTTGAATTGTTACTTTTAACCACTGTCTGTAGTTCTTCACATGGAGTTGTGATAGTGATGGTAAAAGAAGAAAACTTATGGTTCAGAGAATTTTTTGTGTTGAACCCCCAAATAAAACAAAATAGTAAGCAACATGAATCCATTTCAAACAACTCTCACATTCTACCTCACTATGAAACGTCTGATGTTAACTCGCCTTAACCCTGCAAACGACTGGATTAAAAATAAATCTCCAACCTACTGTAAAGTTAATGGACAAAATCATTCAACAGTTCTTATTTAAAAAAAGTAATAAAGCAGAGGTGAAAAGCAACAACAAGGACAACAAAATACAACAAACTACACATTTAGTGGTGTAATTCCTCTCTTTTTGTTGTCAATATGACACACACTGTACGCTCAAAGCTGCTCTGAAAGGTCTGTTGTTTGAATGTTTGACTCTGATGGAGTGATGTGAGTGTATGAAGTTTAAGGGCACAGTTGGTTCAAATATTGATTACCTCTCAGGTATTCCCTTTTTCCCAAAAATTGATCCCAAAATCGTTCATTATCATACAGATAGTTCTGTGTTACGCAGATCAGATACAGCGTGAACACACACACACACACACACACACACACACACACACACACACACACACACACACACACACACGCACACACCGTTAAGGCCCCAAAGCCTCATGCTTCTACCTCAACTAGAGTTGTTTGGCTGCAGCCCTTGTGGTCTTCTTCAAGGATCCTAATTGAGAAATTAATGCAGAAAAATCAATTGGCCTGAAGTTTTGTGTCCAATAGACTCCTGAAGGCTTCAAGTGAGCAGCAATCAATGCTTTCCACATGGGTGGCTCCAAAGCGCCCTCACTCTTTTGTTTATGTGCGCATAGCTGGAGGATTTTGGTTTGTGAATTTCAATGAAATAAACACTAATGAATTTTCCACCTTTCCCGATCCCCTGTGAGGCTCTATGTATATATACTCGGGCATGCAATGATCTCTCTGGTCGGCACTTAAGTAGCGCTTAACACAAACAAGCTTCCGAAGAATTGGGATGTATTGTGCAGAAATTGTGCCCGCACCGGCAACACTTTTTGAGCCTGCCTTATTTACACTTCAAAATGAGGATCTTTCAACATTCTGTGATCATCCGCGGCATTGTTGAAGCGGCGTGTTTTGTGCATCCCTCTCGCCTAGAGGACATCAGCTCATTTAGGGCCATTTTAAAGCGCTGCACATCATCATCAGGTCAATGAAAAAGCAACCTTGAATTCCCTTTGACACAACTGTCTTTTTCCAACACTCAACCAGCGTTGAGCGTGCATCACTTTGTTATACGACTCAAGGCAAAACGGAAAAAAAAGATGAGAGGTGAAAATCTTTAAGTATTGTAACAATTTCACCTCAAACACAACTGGCTTTTTCCTGCTCTCGCTCTCTTTTATGGTCAAAATCTCAACGAGAAGAAAACGGACAGTTGCTCGTGGTTGTTGCACAGGGGAAAAAACGAGTGCCATGTTCTTCTTTGTGCTCGTTAACCACCTTCCAAATTCATCATAAGCCCAGAGATCAGATCACAGTAATATTTGATCAATATTAATAAGGATAGGCAAACTCCTCCAGTAATTACCACAGTCTCTGGGCTTTGATTTCGACCATTACTAACGCCTCTGCATCTTTAGATTAAAAAAAGCGACCCCCTTTTATTTCATAACATTAAATCCCGACATGCATCTTCTAAAAGCTCTAATAAGACAAAGATAAGATTTGCATCCCCATACAAGTGTCTTTTTCAATTGATTATGAAGCCGCCATTGATGTGCGAGAAATTGATGTTTTCCTCTGTTCTTAAGGGCGGCTAATAGAAGGGGCGGGCTTCGAGGAGGAGACTTTGCTACTTTGATCTTCAATCAGTAAAAAAATCCCACTTCTTCTTTGTCAGTCTATATTTGGTAAATAACAGTGACAATCTGCGGGGCCTAGAAATGGAGAGAAGGAGAGAGGGAGAGGAAGAGAGATGTGCTGAAGAGATAAGAGGGGTTTGGTAAGTGGGAGAAAGAGGGAGGAAAGTGGGAGAAAAGGGCATGAAGAGGGGAAAATGTCGCTTGTTCAATTTAGTGTGTTAAACAGTGAGATGAGACTTAATCAAGACGTCGCTCTCCTCAAAAAAATCCCCACAAAGTATCGTGTGATACAGTCCCAAGACGTCAAAACAGCTGAAGCCGTCTGGTGCTCTCACCTCACACGGCCGACGACGGGAACTATTTCTTACCTTGTTTATTTTGGGCAAATCTGCCCCCGTGTTTCTGTGAGCGACGTTACATTATGACACACACAGTAGGCTTCTAATTAGTCCCTATGAAAAACAACAGGTGGATGTGAGGAAAGTAATAAATCATTCAGCCAATATGGCTGCCAACAGGACTGTTTTCTCTTGATGTGTCCACATAGAGGAATTGTTAGTGGACAGATGCACAAGATGTTGTGTGCGCCCCCACGCATATTTGACAGCACACATCATTTCTGTGAGGCATTTTGCAATCAAACTCTCGGTGATGTTGCTCGTGGCTAAGCATGTGTCCCCTGGGCACGAGAAATGATGCATCACAAAAATATGCCACCTTTTAAAATGTTTAAAAAAGCAAAAAAAGGAGAACATGTTGGATGACATTAAATAAAAGATACTGTTATTGGCTTTCATGCCAACAATTAATGAGATGATTAAGACCACTCCCATATCTGTAGAGTAAACCGGAGTCAGCCATAATGTAGCGTAGCTTAGCATAAAGAGGGGCAAATAGACTCTCACCAAAGCAACTCTGTCTCCTAAAAAAAAACATGTTCCCATTTAACTAAAGAACATTCTCAAGTACGTTTCAGGGGAAACGTATTCACTCCAGGATTACAGTCACAGTCTTAAACACGTGGTTAACGTTAACGAAACAAGATGGCAACAAAACTCCTAGATTAGGTTTAGCAGCATATCATGGTTTTGCTTCAAATATGTTTAATTTGTTTGTTACGTAGCCTGATGCTAAATATCGCATTAAAATACGACAGGGTTGAATTTTAGCTTTTTTGTGTTTCACCTTTTTACAAAGTCAGGCTACTTGTTTGTTTCCATTTGCTGCCAGTCTTTTATGCTAAATGAAGCTAACCGCCTGCTGGCTTAACCGCGCAAACATGAGAGCGGTGTTGATCATCTCATCTACCTCTCGGCAAGAAAGCAAGCGTATAACCCAATGACAAACTATTCCTCTAAGCTTCATCACATTAGCCATCATTATAAATTCAAAAAAATCAAGAACTAGCCAAACTCATAGCATCCACTCCAGAGTGTCCAATTTATGGGTTTAACACACCTAAATAAAACAATGAATTTGAAATATTGCATGTGTCAAATAAACATTAAAGCTGTTATGTATACCGAGAACAAAATGAAGCTTTCAACATGTTGTTAGTTCTACCATAGATTTATATGTTTTGACAGGTGAAGTGTTTGCAGATAGAAGTGGTCGTGAAGGGGACTCGATTTATCAACAGGTGAAGTTGACAATATATACGTGTGTGTGTATAAATATATATATATATAAGCTACATATAAATTACAAATGAGAGAAGGTTGAATAACAAAGGCTTGAATAGAACACAGATATTTAAAAAAGCCCAGAGTTTAGTTGAAAGGGACATGAGACAGGAGGCGGGAGCTGCGATGGAGAGCTGGATAGACGGAGCTGGAGATGAAGCCAGAGACAGAGGGAGCTCAGTGGGAGGTTGTGGAGAAGCTGGGGGCAGGCTCCAGGCAGAGGAGAGGGCAGGGAAGGATTCATGGCCCAGGATCAACAACTGCACACTCAATAAACCCCAACGGACGCCAGGGAGAAAACCTAATATGCCTTCAACACATGCAAGCGCTCATTTACAAATGTTTACAACCTTTAAGGAACAAAAAAAGGTGATTTGATGCCGTTCGATAACAACCCCAGCAACGGCCAAACAGCAAACTGGGGATAAACCTGAGACAGAGGGCAAATACAGCAGACGGTTCTTTATTTTTTCATCTTTCAGTTGTTGTTTTTTTCACCTTAACAATTGTCAAACAGTGGAGAGAATTAGAAGAATCAAAACAGTGTAGCGAAGCGCAGAACAGTCTGATTTACACTTTTCAAAGCAGCACTCAAGTCACAAATGACACAACCTCTTGAAAAGTGTCGTTTTTGACACAAGATTTGACGGAAAAGACGAGAGGATTGAAGGGTGACAGGTGACTGATTGTCTTCACATCACTATACTATTGTACTGCTTTAACATCACATTCATAAAGCAGCTCTTGATGAAGGGAATTAGACTTCAAAAGACTTGAATATGTACAAGAGTGTTTTCAAAAGATTCCGAGAAGACGTAATGAATATTCCTGTTTGTAACGACTTTGTATTCATTAGAATAATCGCACAATGGTGTATTTATTTAGTGTGTAGTTGCATGTGTGATTTCCAGATAATGAGAGCGCATGACCTCACCGCAGTGTAATTGCAGTGTGATATTGATTTTCAAATGTCTAAGTGATTCATGAATATGGATTGAAAGAAAAGTCAAAAAAATGAATAGCATTTTTAGTCAAGACACACACTACTGATAAGTCTGACTTCATCCCGTCCCTGAAGTGAGAGGATATAAGGTTGTGAGTGTGGCGAGGCGCTGCTGCAGCTGAAAAGCTCCGGTGAGGACTGAGGGCTTCGTGTAGTGGTTACCGGCTCACTGAAGCCTCTGACCCAGCGACCACCAGCCTCTCAAAAGCAACTCAAGCCAAAAGTGAACATAAGAGGCTCTTTCTTCCAGCCCTGTTAGAGCTTGCATCCATAAAAAGCTCTGCTGGTTAACTCAGGCTAAAGATGGCCGAGTCCTCCAAAACATCTCCGAGCAAAACTATTAAAACTCTTCAGAAAAATCCACACAAGCAGTCCCTGTCCCAAAAAAGGTTATATATATATATATATATATATATATATATATATATATAGAGTAATGAGGGCTTTCGCTGTCGCTGATACAGCAGAAGGAATTAGGTTTTAATAAGTTTCTCACTGCTTTTACTCTTAAAACAAAGCTGGAAAGTGCTCATTTCAGTTCTGTCTTTCCTGAGTAGCTTAAATTCAAAAAGCAGCAAGCGGACAAAGAAGATCTAGAAGAAAACTTTGACGTCTTTCTCGGGGAATGAAAATTTCAGAAGGGCTGTTGCTCTCCGATCTCTGCAGGTCCATTAGTGGCCCCATAGCCCACCACGACGGGAGAGAAAAACCTGTGTCAAAAAGTCTGTTTTCTAACGGAGCCTCATCTGCATATTTGAATAATACATAGTGCTTATGAGCATATTAAATGGAATGTGGCCATGCGTCATTTGAAGGCAGAGATTAGACCTTCCCAGTTAATTATAAAGATGTCAAATGTCAGCGGGTGAACCCACGCCCTGGGGTCACCCCCTTTAGTTTGCTGATTATATGCACAAACTATAGATAAAGTGTCATCATACAGGCTATTAAGGTGCTGAGGCTTAAAGAGAGGCTTCCCCTCGCCTTTATTACTATGCAGAAGTTGTCAGGGGACGAAAACGAGCACACACTCTTAATGGTTTCTCAAACAACTACGACACTCAGCCCTTATATTTCCCTCGCACACTTTGAAACAAAGATTAATAGAGAGGCTCAACTGATGTTAACTTGCTAAATTAGCTGGCTTAGACCTTTACGTTTCTGAAATCTTTTGAGATAATGCACCCTTTGCCAGAGACAATAGCGAGGCAGCCTGTGTGCATACATGTGTGTGTGTGTGTGTGTGTGGGGGCTTGTTTTGGTCATTACTGTACCATTAAGGCCCAATCAGCTCAGCAGGGGCAGCCTTGTGGAAAGCAGCGCGGGGCCTGAGAGAGGTTCACCTTGACAGGACCGCCAGTCAAACGGGGCAGCCCTCTCTGTGTTCCTGTCAGTCTGACTCCCCCTCTGAAGTTCATTTAAAGGGAGGAGCAGCGGCTCACTAGCTCCTAACAGGTAAGAAGGGCTCATATTATCAGCCCTTAGAGAGAGCAGGGCAGAAGTCTGATGTGCTCTTTCAACTGTACTAAACTGTCGGTACTGTAGCTCGCTGACTGACTAGACACACACACACACACACACACACACACACAGACACAGACAGACAGACAGACAGGCAGACAGACACACACATATTCAGCAGCTCTGTTGGCTGATTGTAAAACAGAGAGAAAAAGCAGAAAGTGACGGAGAATAGGCAGAAAGATGAGAAGAACTGATTTGCATGTGGAAATGGAGATGTAAAGAAACGAAAAGATTAAGGGTACGGGAATAAGGATGAGATTAAATCTCAGAGAGCCCGGCTGGTGTGTGTGTGTGTGAGAGTGTGTGTGTGTAAGACAGAGAGGAGGGGAGAGCGGGAGGGGTAAGAGGGGGAGAAAACAAGACAGAGAATGGTATATTTTCAATGGAAGGTATATTGCAATCCACTTTTCTGATTTTAGGAGTGCACTGGGGGGCTAAGGAGTTTGTTTTGGTTTGGGGGAGCTGACACAACATCCACTGCTTCCACCGTCAGGCAAACCCCCCCACACACACACACACACACACACACACACACACACACACACACACACACACACACACACACACACACACACACACACACCCCTACATGAGGCCCCAGCCCAGCCCTTCCAGCTTCCTCAATATTTCATGGGATGCGCCCATGCTGACTAACTCAAGGCCATGCAAGCAAGGCTCCCTAACCGACCAAAGCGCTCGTAGTCTGCAGAGGATCCCGGTTGCCAATATCCACGATCATGGAAACAATAACATTTAGCTGCAGTTCCCAGGAATCAAATAAACGAGACAAAGAAAAACACAGAGAATCCAAGATGACTGCCAAGAAATGTAAATGATGTTTTGTTCTTCCCTTTGTTGAGTGCAGCTCAAAGAAGCAAAGGTAAAGGTGTTAACTGGCATCACAACGCATTTTTTTTTTGTCAATAAAACAAAAATGTTTGCACATTTTGGAAGGCTGAACCCAAACACAATTACACGTAGGCGCATCTTTGATAGCATCCTGTGGGTCTCAAACAGGTGAAAGTTCTTGAGCTAAAACTTGTTTTTTGGATGATTGCACGAAGTTACCTCATGCAAGGTTCTTCAACTTGTTTTGGGCTACTGGTCCTACTTTACAATCCCAGTTTACCATCAAGAAGTGTATTCAATAAAAAGCCCTAACTGGTCACATGCTCCATTGAATTATTGATCACACTCAAACAAAGGTCGGTCTTACATTCGTTTGATTCTGTGTGAGTGGTGGGGTGGAGGACGGCGTTAGCACGGGACAAGATTTGTAGTTTAATCCCAACCGGAGCTCATCAAATGGCATCACTTCCCCGTTTAAAGGAGGATGCTGAACACGATCTACATTTTCTTCAATTATCAACATATTCCACAAAAAGACCTGCACTAACAATCTCTGTTGCTCTAAGCCTCGTTGGTTCCTGTTGAAGACTTTACGATTGAAAAGTATATACTTTCATTAAAAAATAGAAAAAAGGCAAAATAATCTCCTTAAACAGCCGGGGATACTGTAGTAGTTTATTGTTACTTTCATACTTGCACTACCAAGTATGTAAGAAGGACGGTGTATGGGTAGTTGACTCAACATAAACTACATGTTCATTGGGATAAAGGAAGTGCAACAGTGTGGCTGAATGGAGTACTTGTTATCAGGGTGATGTCATTGTTGGTTTTAGGTTTTCCCATGAGATGTGTTGACAATATAAGAAATATAAAATATCCTCAGGCTTAATATTCAAAAGTAATTTGGAGAAAGAGTCACCGGCTGGTGATGAAGGTGAGATGCAGCGGCAGTTTATCCCCTCAATGAGACGGTGGAAGACACGAGGATAAAGATCATCGTGTTGTTTGTAGATTTTAATGACAAACCTGAAACTGTACACAGCTTTGGCCTGATCTTTGTTTTTTCGAGTCTATTCAGAGTGGATATCGAACCATCAAACACTTCAATTTTCGCCACTCTGCCTTGTTTTGTCTAGATTTTCTTCAAGCCGGGTGTCATTGGAGAGTAAACTATGTGTATGCTTTCAGTCCTTTGTATTTTCCCCCCTCCGCCTCCCTTTTCTCTCTCGCCGGATGCGTGCGAGAGAGCCAATGCGCGCTTGTGTGTGTGTTTGCAAACGAACGTGTGCAGGCTTTGTTTTTCTTTTGAACATCCCTTTGATGTTGCTGTTTATTTATTTATTTCTCTTCCTGCGAAGGCCCTTTCTCGGCGGTTAGGGCTACAGCGGATTGGGCGCGCGTTGCTCTGAGTGCCATCCATCAGCGAGGAGCCTCTCTGACGGATGAACCAGTGACCTCGGCTGCCTATAGCGCATCAGCTTGAAGCCGGAGCCGCGCCGGGGGATTTTTGTTTTTAAGAAGAGGTAGTGTAACCAGGAGGGCCTCTGCTTCATCACCAACCTGTCTGGCTGCGTATCAGTGTGCATCACATGTAAAACAACTATTTCATCTCTGGCCAGGAGGTATTACTTTACTTTGGTTTCCCTGTGATAGAGGAGCTCTTGTAGTTGTGGGTGTACTTTTTGTGGCTGATTTGATACCTGTGTCTTCTCTGCTCAATGGGGGGTTTTTTTTCATATGGTGGTGGTGTTAAGGTAGAGGCCAGTCAATGAACATTTGTAATCATTCTCAAACCCAGATGGAAAAGACGAGGACTGACCTTAATGCCTCATCATAAAGGTCCGTCAGTCCGGCAGAATTAGAGCAGTAGAGACATTCTAGACATGAGGAAAGTGTCTTCTTCTCTCTGAATGTTGCTGAATCTGTCCATGGTGCTGAAACAACACGGCCAGCGTCAAATGGGGGTGCATGTCCCAGAATGCATTGGATGGATAGGCAGTTGACTGGGACATAATGAAATACAGATTTACTTGATTTTTGTTTTGTCATTCTTGCATCTATTGGTACTTTACACAGTTTTAATTTTTTTATTTAAGGAACTTTAATTACTGTGCTGTCCTGTCGGATATAAGTAAGTCTGATCTGCCATTAAGATGAATCATGGCGTTCCCACAATTGAGCAAACTCAATGCATTGTATGTTTAGTTGTCACAAGCAACACAATGATGAGCATAATGCATCGAGTCAAAAGCAAAACAAAGTACAGAAATGAAACGCTTCTCAATTGCAAAAAGTACTTGGATGGCCTTACAGATACAACTGCCTTGTACACGTTCATAACAAGCCAACTTATAGTGCAACTACACTTTGAGGCAGCACATTCTCAACACTCCCAACTCTCCAAATAACGCCATTTAGTGGCCCTACGCTTCAGACTATTTAACATAAGTAAATGTTTTTTGTGTAAAATAACAATAGTAATAGTTGGTAATAGTTGACATACATCTTTAAAAAGTTCAAAGCCTGGTGTGTCCCATACAGAGAGAACGGGAGATTTAAAGACTTATATAAAGTACGTACAAATAAAAAAACTAAAGAATTGTCCATCTCAGACTTATATTAACTTGACCGTCTCTCTCCTCCAAGCTCACGTCCTTCCATCCCTCTATGTTGATTTCTTGTCCTTCGAAGCAAATCTCTCAGACCATGGCTTCCAGGTTCATGTTCAGCTTGTCTTTGACCACGTGTCTGGCATTCCTTGGATGGTGTCTTCTCTGGTGGATAGCCATCATCCATCAGTCCGTATGTCTTAACCTGTGGAGCTAAAGCTCTGACGGACACCCACCGAGACATCCTGACAGCTGAAATAAACCTGGGCCCCTGTGTACTTCTGTCTCTGCTTACTCCCACAAGTGCGTCGACTGACATGCATTACTCATTATTTAAGAAAACTATGCATATATTTCCATTTGGCTTTACATATATTTTGTTAGCTTATTCACTATCCTGCTACTTTGAGAGTATTTTCAAATGTTGTAAAAGTCGTGCAAGTGGAAGACAAACTATTGAATCAGTACAGCTTGGACCTTCCACAGGCACAGCTCCATCTACTCTGACCTGGAATGTAAAGCCATTCAGTGCGATACTCGACAGGTAAGGTACATATATATATATAGCAAACTACTGAAACCTGAACTCACATTCCTGTGTAGCTGTTATCATTTTGATGCCTTCTAAGATTTCCCTTCTCTGAATTCCAGCGGCCCCCCTCGTACCTGGCAGACAGACAGAGCTGCAGTGTGATGCTGTGTGTTTCCTGTAGGTGCTGTTAGAACAAAAACACACGTTCACAGACGTTGTGGTCAACAGGTGAAGTTTTCTTTGATACCAGAGTCAGTTACTTTGCTAAATTCTGAAGGAACAGAGACGGTATTGTTTTTTTTAATGGCTCGGTTACAGCAGGCATTGATGACAGCTGATGGGATGTTAAAGACCCAATGACTCCACTCAAAGAGTAACTTAACACCAGGCGTTAATCGTGTCACTGTCTCCCGGTAGAACATTTCAAACTTGTTTAACCGTAGAAGCAATTGGGAGTTGCTCATGACTCATTTAGTCATGCAAACGCCCAGTCGCCAAGTTACATCGCCAAGTAAGGAAAGTTATGTGTTAACGTTATTTAAAGTTGGTGGATGGGTCATACAAACACAGGACTATCACCCAGGAATCCAAAGTTCATGCCCCGTATGAAATCAACAGTAAACGTTGACTATACACTTAAAGTTTTTAACACTTGTTAAATTAACTTTGTTTCACAACGTTAATGACTTGGCATTGTGCATTTCTGCAACCGTGATACCCGGCTGATATAAAACGTATTCATGAACTTGTATCGTATCCCACGATTTACAGAAACCTACAATGCCAAAAAACACATTTCTGGCAACTGGGTTGTGTGAGCAGGAGGAGCTGGGAATGAAACCACCTACACTGCCATTCGAGGACGAGAAGCTCCATCTGCTGAGCAACAGTCACCCTTGAACCTCTGCTAGGAGGCGGGTTCGAAAAAAAGCTATATAAGTTGTATAAAAGATGCCGAAAAGGAAGAGCAAACATCTTCGAACGAGTGCTTTCAACCAATGCGCAGCCTAAAGAAGGTTTCACCATTGGTGAGATTTGGGAACACGTATTGCTAAAAAACAGACAGACAATCAAACAGGTTTTAAACAAACTATCAGTTCAGCCAAACTCAGGACGGAAGAGAAAAAAAAATCATAACCAAAACGGTGTGTTGTAAAGATCCATCAGTTTACAGACCGTCCTTCTAGGTCAATGTTAACCTTTTTGTACCATGCACGCTCAGTTCTACTGTCCTCCAAATAAAATGGTTTGGACTATTTCTTGCCCCGTCCGACTCTGCTTCGGTGATCTTGCCGTGTTCCCAGATCTCAGCAAACACATTACAATAGAAATAAGAATAATGGCCAAACTCACAAAACCAAGACCCAAGTAATAAACTGATTTAAGTAAATACCATTTTATGGGACCGCAAAAGCAGACACATGTTCTTAGATTTTCTACCCGATAATACAGTTACATCTAATACAAACACAATTTCTATTAACCATAACCTTGGTGAGATCCAAACTAGCCAGGCACAACAACGATATCCGGATCCACTTTAATAAACCCTTCAGTGGCAATAGCAATGGCATAACACAAAGAGATGTGTAAATAAAAGTAACCTTCGCGACACAACCTCAACACGGCTAAATGACGACAGTCGGCATTGTCGGAGGTTTTACTTTGTTAACCTCCGCTGACAACAAAGGGGCGATGCTTAACTGAAAGAGCACAGAGAGACGTAGGGAGCGAGGATGCTACCTGACAGTAGGTCCAACACGATAAACACAATGGCGCAGACGTCCACTCTGCACCAATAGGATCCCAAGGCCACAGCACAATCACGCAGCTCTAGTCGCCGCTGGAGTGCTCCGGCTGCTGACCTCCCTGCATTCTTTATGGGATGGCAGGTATCCACAGTAACATAACGTCTTAGTTAAACCGTACGCTTTTAGTTAATTTGCCAGCCCATTGTCCAGTACCGCACTCACATTAATGAGCACTATGAGTCTCCATTGAAAGGCCCTAGATGTGTGCAACGGTAAGATCACTCCCCGTCCTTCAACCACCGCCATCAGCTCAGCGCGCAAGATTACATTTCATTGTAATGGGCGCAAACAGCGGCTTGGATGAGCATGTCTTGACAAAACTCATGAAGAGGGTTTGTTGCCCATTGGGCATGATTTCTATGAACTGTACATTTCAAAACCACGAGAATGCTTTTGCATTGAGGACACCCCTGCCGCTATCGTGTCCTCATAGGGGTGAACAATAGATAGATCCAAGGCTGAAGACATATAAACAGCATGCAAACAACTGCTGTTATTTGTATGGACTTGGAGATAGAAATGGAAAATAGCACATTTACCTACAGCCTATAACCCAAATTACAACCGATCAACAGGCGAGAAACAACGAGAAACAGCGATTTAGCGTTTCTCCAGAGACAAGGTGGACGGTGTTTTAGTCCGCCAAAGAGGTTTTGACTTGGTTACAATCGCTTTTGTTCCTGCGGCGGTTCGGTCTGATTTCACAATGTCATTACACAAACAAAGAAACAAAAAGGCAAATCCTAAATAAACCCATGTGGTTTCAAAGTCTGGCCAAATATTTGATCGAGCTTTCAGTCATTCTTAAAAGGCAGGTATGACAAACAGAACTGATAGTCATCACTCAAACTGTACAAAAACACTGTTACTTATTGAATATGAACAGCTTTTATGAATCTTTTATGAACTATTAACCTAATGTTGCTGTTATTTTTGAGGCAGGTCACCTGTCTGAACTGAATCTATTTCCTCTTGCATACTTTGGACCTAATATTCCCTCATATCTATAGAAGTGAAAGATGAAAGTAGCGATGCATTTGCGAGAATTACGGAAAATGTAAATTAAAGATCTGCATCAAACACACAAACCTTTTAACTGTTTAATGTTGCCACTGTAAACAACAGTTGGCGGTTTAACATAATGCAGTTTTGAAAACAACATTTTTTTTTTTAAAGTGAGATTCATTTTAATCAGTTTTGGGCTCAGAGTCTGTATTTGCATTGCAGTCTGAGAAGGCGTTAACTGAAGAAAGCTGATTGCTGTCAATCTTCTGTACCGCCAAATGGCCAGAAAAAGGGGGAGTTTGATCAGTTTAGTTGTGTTTATCTGAAACTACCACACTAGGCTTGATTGGGAGGTAGTCTGCTCTCTCTCCTACAGAGACGAGGAAGTGTTCACATTCTACCTTTATCTCTATAAAGACATGGTTTGAGGAAGATAAACGCTCATTAACATTCGTTTCAGCTACAACGACCAAGACTTCCCTGCTTTGCTGCTGTTTTTACTCAGACACGACAGAACGAAGGGGATTGCATTATTTGGTTGCCAAAGACAAAGCACAAAGTCCTGAGAACCTGGTGTGCAGAATCTGCCTGCCGAAGGTATCTGGACATTTCTCTCTCTCTCTCTCTCGCTCTCTCTCTGTGTCTCTGGAGGGGACTGTGTGAATTCAGCATTTTGATCGCAGAGTGTAATCGAGCGTCTCCTTGTCTGGAGAACCGCTGAGGGATTGAAGCGCGATCAATCACCCATCTCTCTGGACTGTCCGGCCGTTTTACATGTGGCTGAGCCCGGCCTGCTCGCTGGTGGGAACAGTGGAAGAAAGAAGGCGTGAAAAAGTTTTCAGGACAACTCGTGACATGTTTGTGTTCGAGCCAAGTTGATGGTTTTCTGATCACATCAATGTGGCATGACGTTCACTTTCACCTCGAGGAATATTCTAAGTGTGTGCCTTAAATAAAGGAAAATAACAAGTCTTGCATGTGTTTTAGGAGCCGGTTGTGTTGAATTTGTACCAGTGGTTTATGCAAGAAATATTTCTTCTTCACTCTTTGGGAAAAATACATACAGCTGGATAATCTGAAGCAGTATTGTCCCATGAATGGTCCTCAGTTGGATCAACCTTTGTGGTTCACTTTAACAAGCCAACAGAATAATTAATGTGTTTTGACCCCCTCCTACGTCGGTCAAAGAACGGCCTATAGGCCAAACGTGTTGTTGGCCTGTTTAGCATAAAATAATAATACCTCGAGACTCAATTATTTTGCAAATAGTTTCGTCGGCCCTACAGGTTACCAGAAACTGACGACTTTGAAGACCTCTAGCTAGAGACAGTGCTGGCATTGCACTAATTATAGACAGTAAGACATGGATTACTGTACTCATTGTGATATAAAACACACAATTATAATTCATGTTGTATGCCCATTTATGAATCATGTTTTTTAGTGTCTGTATACTCTCAATATTATCAATCAAAATGAAGAGTAGTCACTGGACTTTGTGTCGTATTGACCTGATTTAATTCACATTTTTAAGTAAAAGTTAAATTACAGTCATGACACAAAACCTTGCTTCATGGTACGGCGCTATGATTGCTCCGGTTTGGGTTCAATCCCACCTCTATGGCAGCTCCTCACTCTTGGCCGGTAGATCCAGACGATTCTCTTTACCCATAATCCTCCTGCTGACTCCTTCCCCTTTCTCTCACCTGATTAGAATTTCTGCCGTGGCCTTTGGGATTGGACGATTTCAACATATTTTATTTAACTGCTTTTGTAAGCCCTAATATTCAGCAGCTGTGATCTATGGCTGAATTACAATTTTCAGGGTCAAGGAGGGACTTGGCTGTGGAAAAGGGATGGATACAACTGCTGTGCTGGTGGGGGAGTGTGTGTGTATATGTGTGTGTGTGTTGGGGGGGGGGGGGGGTGATGGAAAAAGGAAAAACAGAGAGAAAAAGGAAGAATCTCACGAGTTGTCTTTAAAAATGAATGAGAAAATGGGTAATCCCAGAGTCACGGCATGAAAAGAGGGAAAATCAATATGGCCTCTCAGTTCACTGGGGCCCTCACAAGTCCTTGAGATGAACAAAAAGTTGTGCATTTTGTTGCCACATCCATACGTCTCAATAGAGAGGTGTGTGGTTTGTGTGTGTACGCCTGAGTGAGTGCGTGTGTGTACAGTCAACCTGTCTGTTTAAGGAGATGTGGCATTGTGTGTGTGTGTGTGTGTGTGTGTGTGTGTGTGTGCGCAAGGCTGTATGTGTGGTGAAGAAGCTGGCGTGCAAGGTATTTCAGGGAAAGTTTGACTCATAATTTGTGAGTAGATGGCACTCGTGTGAACTGTGCCGAGGTTGTTCCAACTTCTCAGCTGGTCCAAAGAGTCTGAGAAAATGGCCACTTTTTAATGAGAAAAAGATAAGGACAAACCAGGATTCTTTCATGTGCTGTGTGCGACACCAGCGCGTCACTATTTTTCAGAGAGGCGGAGGGATATGTGAGGACATCCTACTGGTGCTTTAACCTTAAGACTCCCGATTCAATTGACCCCATGCACCAGCCTGAAACAGGCCCCCCTCGTAAGAATCCAATTCCACTTCCTGGCCTACGCGGAGAAAACTGGTCGGCGAGCTCTGGGATTGGATGCCCTCTCATGAATAATGAATTGCCACCAACCATCTGAGGCGGAGGTTTCATAGAGGGGGGGTAGGTAACAGGCTGCTGGGGGGTATTGGGAGGCGGTGCTCTTTTATTCTTCCAGACAATGCAAACACACATTCCTGTCTCCCTCTCATCCAGCCACCCTTCCATCCACCTGCATGTCTGGCAGTGAACACCTTCTCCTTCCTTCCATCCATCCATCCATCCATCCATCCCCCTCTCCACCACCCTTCTCCTCGGTGCTGTCATGCTAAGCGATGCCCCCACCTTCCTCCCCTCCCCAGTTGATTAGCGAGCTCTTCAGTAGCCTGTCATGGCGGATGTGCTCCATCAAAGCTGATCGACTCCCCGTTTTCCAGAAAGATGTCGCGGGTTATCAGCGCACGCTCAGATCTCCGGCTACGGGAGGAGCGTGACTGGCAGGCCGTCTTTTGAAGACAGTGATTCCTCCACTGATGCCTCCCAGTTGGAAATTTAGAATCGTGTCTGCTAAGACACCATATGCAAAGTAAATTACTGTACAAGGGCGAACCCAACTAAACCCTCCTCTCTCTCTGAACGTCCAGGCCACTGAGTGCCTCCCAGGCAAACTCACCTCCTTTGCGCTCACCCCCACTCTTCATCTCATTTGTCTCTCACCATCATTCGTCCACTTTTAAAATTGGACAGCAACACGATAGAAACTATGCTGAGCCTAACCAGTTCTGAATTTTGCTGGCTACTTTTACTTTAGTATAGCGAGAAATCTATTCCACAAATGTGGCTGTCTTTGCCATCTACTTTGGCACACTGTACTCATTTACATACAGTAAGAATTTAATTGAAAGGGCAAACGGCAGAAAAACACTTACAAATAAATAAATGGAAGCAAAAGCCTCTGCCGCCATTAAACCGCTCCATTTTCTCCAACTTCCCATTGCCATGCAAATGACATTGCTGGTTACAACTGTATGTCTTTGTAGTGGTAAAGTGTTAATTTCAGTTCAAAGGCGGAGGCAGTATTCTACAGGGAGAGATGGGATGAAGATGGAGGGGAGGCGGGGAGGAGGGGGGGGGGGGGTGCCGAGTGGTTTAGCCTGGCTCAGTCTAGCTCTGACCCGGCTCTTTGTGTTTCTATTGTCTCCATGGCAAAACAGAATTAGAGAGTCTTCTCTACAAGGCTAGGTGTGCCCTTAAAATCAAAAAGAAGGCACACAGCGCTGCTATAGGTTTGAAAATGTCAGTTCCTGGCTTTACCTCCTCACTTGTTTTTTTTTGCCTGTTCAACGACAGCACTCGGCGGCGAGAGGAGGGAAATGCAACACATGACACGGCGTCTTGGTTACTGAGATTCAGAACTGCTTTAATGATAGATGTTAAACAACACACACACTGACAGACAGCACACAATCCATCTTTACAGTTTTACGAGCAGCTCAGAGTCATGGAAGGAAACGAGACGAACTCGCGATCCTGGTCGACAGGAAAAATGAGTCATACGCGCCTTACGGACGGACACAAACAGATACGGTGCATACAGACAGTCCAACATTTTTACACCGAGTCCTCCGGCTCCATCTGAACCACGGGGGGACACATCCTGCACGCACATGCACACACCCATCCATGTATGTATGGCTGCTCAAATAATGGGGGGCATTGTCATTTCTTTGCGAGCACAAACACCATTAAAAATGGTCGACAGCGCTGATGGGGGCGAAAGAAAAGACAGATAAAGGGCCGAGGAGAGAAAGAAAGCCATTCTGCTAGGACTGGTGCCGTGTACAAACGGAGGACATGGCTCCTCTTCTAACAGCCGCACACTAGAGCGTGTGTGTGTCTTTTTATCGGGGTGGGGGTGGGTGGGGGGGGGGGGGGGCACCATACGTGCAGCAGAGCATGTGTGCTTTTCTGTGTGTGCTGAATCAAACAGTGGAAGATTCATTGTAGTTCTCAAACAGTGCCATTGTGGGGCTTTCTTGGGTAGCTGTCGTTGCAGGGCCTCCTTTAATGCATGTGTGTGTTTGTGAGTTCTGTGGGGGGGGGGGTAGCAGCATCATGGACACTCCTGGAGACGAAGCGCCCACCCTCCCGTCGTGATCCCACCACTGGAGCTGTTTATCCCGTTTAAGGCCCGCCCTTCGCCGGGGGACAGCCAGCTCAAACGACGCTTGTCACAATCCCTTGTCGTCTTAAATGGCTGACAAACATCAGGCTTTGTGTAATGGTGGTGCATCACAGAGGTTCCTCGTTGAGGAATCTTCATTTTAAAAGAAAAAAAGAAATAACTTTTATGTTTACCTTCTAGAAAAGGGACCAGAGAGAACGGGAACGACTGAGCATGGGCACCGGGGATGTTAAGAGAGACGGACTGACGGAAGACGGGAGTAGTAACAGATCATCATTTCCGCTGATGAAATAAGAGACCACTGCTATATGATCACTCGTGTTATCGTTACCGTATTAAGTGAGGCACAGCGGAGCGAGGATCTGAATGTGATTCGAGTGGTAAATGCTCCAGCTCTCGCAGGACAGCCCTGCTGGGGACGTGGCTGGTGTAGAAAATGAACAGGGACGCCCAACAACTCGCACCTCTCTCTGGCAAACAGGAGAGCTTCAAAATCACTTTTCAGACATCAAATAATTAATTGCTCGGCCCCCCCCCCCCGCCCCCCGTCTCTCTCCTGGTGTCTGTATGGAAGACACAGCTCCAGTCACTTAAGGAGGGTTAACACCCGTCTAAATTAAATATTAAAAGGTGTCTGTACCTGCTGCTATTGTTGCCCCTTGGAATAAGATATAACCTATTTTTGACAAGTTTTCATCGTCAGCCCTCTGCGGTGAGACGCTTGTCGAAAACCAAATCAGCGAATGGGGGGAGTGGTAGTGGGGCGTTGGGGGGGGGGGGGGGGCATTGATGAATAATCTAGTTCATATTCCAACGACACTCGCCGCTCAGAGGGAGAGAAAGAAAGGGATGAAGAGTGGGAGAGAGATGTGCAGGTGGAGAAAGAGAGAGATGGACGGAGGAGGGGGGGAGATGAAAGCTGGGGGGGAAAGCGAGGGATGAGTGAAGAGGAGAAAAAAAAAAGGAGAAAAAGAGGAGGAAAAAAGGGAGGAGTGGCAGATGATCGCCAACGTCTGCCAAGGTATCACATGACAGTGCTCCTGTTTAAATAATAAAACGGGACGGGGGCTCTAAACAAATCGTTATCTTCCCACCTCCATTGCATCCTGCCTTCCCTCTACCCCTCCCTCCATTTCCCCGCTTTTAAAAACTTGTTTTAATGCCATTTCTTAATGAACATAATAGCTCGGCGCTAATAATGAAAAGAAAATAAAAACATCTAAAAACGCGGAGGGGCCCCCGAGTTGTCGCAGGCGCTCAATTATTTCCTTGTCAAGTGGGTCTGTTTTTAATGAGGCCCTGTGGGACTGACGTCTGTCAGTCAGCCCTGACTTTTTGACACCATTACAACTTCAAATAGAAGCCGCCGCCACGCTGCCTTCCACCGCTCACTCGCTAGCTACCGCGCCGCTCATCTGACAGGCTGGGAGGGGGGGGGGGGGGGGGGGGAGAAAGGGAGGGAGGGAGGGGAGGACAGGGAGGAGGAGAAAAGGTGGCAGGAGAGGTAGAGAGAAGGGGGGGAGCAGGAGGGCTGGGGAGGGAGAGAAAGAGAGAGGAGAAGAGAGCACGTCGGCTCGTAGGTAGGCTGCACGTGCAGAGACACACACACACACACACACACACAGTGTGCACTGGGTGAAAAAACAATCACTGAGGGTCATTACCAGATGAGGTTTGTCAAACTGCCAGGGATTTCACCCCCCCCCCCCATCCTCTCCCAACCCGCCTCGCCCCCTACTTCCATGCTTCCTCGTACACTTCCTTCCTTCTCCCTCCTCTTAGCTTCCTTCCTTTTTTCATTAGTCCTCCACTTTAATGATAAGTCTTGGTGGGTCGGACCCGCATGGGACGGTCAGGGGCACACTATTTTGTTGGCCATTAATTTGAGGCTTTGAAGCAGACGGCGGCGCTGCGGCTAGTGAGGGCCTGTGATATGGTGGTTGGGGGGGGGGGGGGGGCATGGGCTCACCACCCCGACACCCCCGCATCTTCGAAAATGAAGACCGTGGCGCTGAAACAGAATAGCAAATGCCCTCGCTGGGAACCACCACAACGACCACAGGAGACACATGCACACTCCAGTACTTCACTCCTGTGTGTGTGTGTGTGTGTGTGTGTGTGTGTGTGTGTGTGTGTGTGTGTGTGTGTGTGTGTGTGTGTGTGTGTGTGTGTGTGTGTCGTGCACAGCGTTACCTTCATGTATCTCAACTTCTGAAAATTCTCCAAATATGCTCTTAAATTTAGATTTGCCGAGACCCCCTGAAGAATGGCTTTCCCCTGAAGAATTAAACAGCAGTAAACTCACGCAGACGTTCATTTTTTTTTTGTTTTTTCAAACACCTGCAAATGTATCACATCATCAGTCAGCGTACAGGTAAACACAGAAACAAGGACCGCAGCACAATCTTGACAAGAAATATATAGAACAAAAAGTGCCAGTTCTAAAACAGGTTAGATCCATTTATAAGAACAGACGAAGAAGAAGAAGAAAAGAAAGAAAAAAAAGCTTTAAGACACAAAACATTTCTGTTGGTCCTGGTTGTGTGCAGTTTGCATTTCATAGTCTAATCACTGAACACCCAAAAATCATGAAAAACAAACACGTGGTTAATGTCAATTCTGAATAGCTTTTAACTTAATAAAATGTACATTTCTAACACGGAAACGTTACTTGCTTTTATAAATAAATAGTAGCACAATCACTTGTATTGAGAGCAAAAAACACTATTCATGATGTACATTTAAAGGTTAGTACATACAGTATGATGCCTATAATTTCCCACAATGAGAGATACATTAGAAGTCTGCGGGAATGAGTTGTGAATGTCCGTGTTCGAGTGGTGCAGGGGGATTGTACCGAATGTGGATACAAAGCTAGTTATAAACGTGTGAAACTTTCTCTGCGTTGTATTGTATGTGTCACGGTTGGGGTCAGTTCCCTTTTGTAATAAAAACATATGAAAAGAGATTTCATGTCATTTTCTCAATCTCAAAACCTTCTCGACACATTCGTATATCCTTTCTTAAACGCGGTAATTGTAAAATAAATGATCCTTTCACCTTAACTGACTGAACTCAAGTTGAACGGACCTCAACCTTATTTTATGTACATCCTCTCTTTTCAAGGCTGCGCCACTCGTCTATTTTGGGCTCGGCTGAAGCTTTTTAAAGAAGCAGTGTGAACAGCATATCTTATCTGAAGGCACTCACCTCTGTGCTTTGCAGGAGCTACGTGAAGAAGAGCTGAATCATTTAGTTACAGAAGCTCATACATACTACGGCATGTTGGTGTTAATAACAAACACGACTGTCAGTCATGCACATGCGAACATACATAAGTGTGCGCCGTCTTTCTCTTCCGTCTCATGCATGGCACACATTAGGAATAACATTTGACCCCACCTCCATCACAAGAAAGAAAATCTACATATCTGAATCTGCTTTGAGTTACTAAAAAAAAAACAACCTCCCGAGGCCTTGTTCACCTGGGGACAGGATGGGCTGCAGAAGCTTGCGGAAGACGACACCATGAAAAAATATGAACTATCATAAAAACATCTCTCCCTATTCTTGTCCCTGGAGATGTATGAGAGAGCCTGACAAGAGAGAGAACAAAACTGAGAGGAAGAAGAAAGAAAGAGAAAGAGTGGAAAATGAAGGTGGAGAGGGACAGAAAGAGAGAAAGAAACAGCAAACGGGAAAGGAGAAAGAGATGGAGAAAAAAAAAAAGCTCCCTGTCAGACGTTGGAAACAGTGATTCATGGGGACCATTTGTCCTAATTACTGCAGAACAACGCTTTTGTCGCTATTAATCACGCATGTGGTGTTTTGTTGTGTGTGTGTGTGTGTGTGTGCGTGTCGAGGGGAGATCAGTGGCCCCTCACATTGAAATAGATGGCCAGGATGATGGTGAGAAGGATGATGGCCGCGAGGATGAAGACCAGGACCCGATTCTGGATGATCCTGCAGAAAGAGAGAGAGAGAGAAAGGGCGAGAGAGATCAGGCAGGGTTCACAGAAGTCATCGTGTGTCTACAGAGAACACGTAAAAACAGTCACATGTTTATGTGCAAACTAAATGACCAGCCATCAGCTGGAGGCTTATCGTGTTTAATAGCTACCGTGACGTCTGCGTACATGCTATTTACTGGTACACAATCACTGGCACGGGAGTGTAAAACACTCGCACAATATTTCCAAAACTCGTAGCCTCAGAAAATATGTCATACTGATGTGTGTACACACACACACACACACACACACACATATATGAACATACAAAACACTTATAAAGGCATGACACACAAACACACACACAGGCATTAAAACTTTATTTGACCAATAAAGTGGCTCAGGAGTCTCCTGGAGGTAATAAAATCACTGAATTACGGATGGAATTTGCCATAAAAAGACTCACTCTTTTGCACATCTAGATTTTCCCAGTGTGACCTAAGTAAACTTGACAAGATGGGGGCTTTGAACCAAAAACACCCAAAGCTGGGAAAGGAGAGCTGGAGAGAGAGCGGGAGTGGGTGCTGATGTGCAGAGGAGTTACAGGCCTCTCAACTCAGCTCACGTGCGTGCTCCCAAAATCCTCCAGAGTTTGAATCGCCGCACATGCACGGGCACAGAAAAACACACACACACACACACACAAACTCCGAACCCTCCGCTGCTCCTGACAAATGAGAGAATTATCACATTTGCTGACATGTGGAGGCGAGGCCGAGGAGGGGGGCACTGTCCACTTCTCTAAGCAGGAGATGAATAGCCCATGCTGTGGCCATTTATCACTGGGGAGGGGGGGGCCGGCTGGTTGCTCAGTCACCCTGCTACCCTCTAAAGCCCAAGTCTGAGCTCACAGCCTCCTCCAGCCGAGCTCACAGCCCGCTCTCCAGTCCACCAGCTCGGACCCGCAGTAGCCTCGACACTTAGTCCAAAGCGTGACAAAAATGTATCGCAGTAGTGCTTTTACGTATACGTCGTTGCATTTCCTTTGTGTGTGTGTGCTTTTTGGCAGAGAAGTGTCTACTTTGCACAAAGGACTCTCCAGCCACATACAAAAAACATCTTAAAACTATAACTAATCACTTGTAACACACCATTAGCATCTTTTCACTGGAGAACACCACAGACTGTAGATAAGAAGTGGATGTAGTCACCGCGATGACACCTATTGGTTTGTGGACTGGCGTTTTGAAGCCTGGGGTTTGTAATTTTGGCCGTCGCCATTTTTTTTTTTGCAACCAAGAAGCTAAGTACAACCGAACGCTAAATAAGACATTTTTAGGCGACCAAAATTGTTACAATTAACTTTCATTTACTAAAAACACAGTGTGAAGGGGTTAAAGTTATAAGACGAAAACAAGGACATCTCCCAGATGGGACAACGCTCCGTTAGTGACCTGTCAATCATAAGGTAGCCCCGCCCTAAAGCATACCCTGCTTTATCGTCTATTTCACTATAAATGGGACCATAATTTACTAAATGCACATCTTGCTGTATTTAAGGAGATTTGGAACTAGCGATTCAGACCATGAACTCATGTTTAAAGTTATAAATCAAGCCTCATAGACATCTAAAACATATTTCTTGCAACCAGAGGAGTCGCCCCCTACTGGCAATTTGAAAGAATACAAGTGTAAGGCACTTCTGCATCGGCTTCCCTTTTCAGACCCGGAGGTTGCTGCCTGGACAACACCAGAGAGCTCATTACAACGACTAAGAAGCTCTGCTTTATGAGTAGACAGTATATCCTTGAATAACTGCATATATTATCATGAAAGTGTCAGGTGGTACACAGTGAACCATGTTCTGTGCAACACAAGTAACAGTTAAGGTATATATTTCTATCCTGCTCCAGTCTTAAACCATGCTGTGTAACCATACACCCCCCCCCCACACACACACACACACACACACACACACACACACACCCGAAAGCAGCAAATCACAGCAACATGCCTATGTTGTGGAGCGAGCTGAAGCAGCATTAGTGATGCTATGATGAGGCGGAGATGATTGGCTGAAGCCAGCTGGGGAGATCCCACTGAAACACTAATCAGAGCATGCTTAGCAAGGCCACGTCTCCCCCGATTAATTGACATTCATTATTTACAATGATTATTTATCCAAGGCAAATACCCAGAGGAGGTGCTTGTGTGTGTGTGTGTGTGTGTGTGTGTGTGTGTGTGTGTGTGTGTGTGTGTGTGTGTGTGTGTGTGTGTGTGTGTGTGTGTGTGTGTGTGTGTGTAGGGAGAATCCAGATCGCTTTGTGTTGTTTGTTACTCTTTCAGCTGGGGAAAAGAGGGTAGCATGACGCGAGGCCTCAGGGTGGAAAAATGAACAGGAAGTTAGTTTTAGCCTCATGGATGAGGAGCCCGGTGCTTAGAGAAAGGGAGAGAGAGGGATGGGGGGAGGGGAAGGGGGAGGGGGGGGCAGTTGTGTAAAAAATTGCATTCATTAAAAGGAGTCTGATTTGGTGGCAGACAACGCTGAATAACTTCAAACACTGCAATGTTCAAAGCAGTAAGGAATGTGACAGTGCTGAGATTCAAGAACTTTTTCTCAGGGGACAGATATTCTAAAAAATACTTACTTTGACCTAAACTGATTCTCTGTACACCAATCTAACAAAACATGTCTTGAAGTCTAATGTAAAGCAGCTGATCTTATTTGCCGCAGCTCAAACCCTTAAACAGAAGCTTGATGCAAAATGTAGCACTGCCCAATCTAAAACCTTCTCAGGTTAAACTCAATCCTGCCACAACTCAAATCCTAAGGATGCCTTTCACTTTTCGAGCCGTGTGTTTTAATCCACGCTGAGCAACAAACCAGCAATCACATCCTCGCACTTCTCTAATGCTCAATAATTCAAGTGAAACTGCAAGATTTCGGGAAGGCTATGAACCACGGGTCACCTATAACCTATAACGCAAAATGATCTAGCCAGACAGACAGACTGGGAGGAGTTACATGTAGCAGGGGGGGGGGGGGGGGGGGGGGGGGGGGGGGGGTTCAGTCATAATCCACTTGTGCAATGATAAAACTAAGAACCAGCGTCAGTGACACTGCAAGGAGCCGCAGCGTTTTCCTCCGACAGCTTGAGGAGCGAGGGTATTGATGTCATCACTTTCCTTTAAAACCCCACAGGTGATACCTGGGAAAATTATTGTTTTTTATGTCTTCAATCTCACAAAGTGATATTGAATCAACACTTCAAAAGGACAAACAATAAAGTTAAATTTTTTTTTTTTTTTCCTCATCGTGCGTTTAATCCGTTTCCGATTGGTTCTATAAAAAGAAAAAAGAAAATCCCAGGGGACAGACCGTTTTCATAATCCTCTGGACAACATATCTGCATGCTGTCACTTGTAGATTTAATTTACAGATTTATATTCCGTATCTAAAGCACTTCACGATGAGCTCGCATGTCAAATGAGCTGCTAGTCATTTCAGGTTTTCCGTTTGAATTCTTCCGGCAACAGAAGCAGGTAGAATAAAACTTACCCCACACATACCTGCCCCCTCTGGTAAAACCCCCCAAAAAATGAAATATATTTTTTTTAAAAATCCCAAAAATTGGGAGGTAGGAGAGTGAAGAACATGGTTTTCCTCTGCCGTATGGTTGATCCCACCCTGACACGTGGCCAGACAGAACAGAACTTATCAAACCGGATCCATCCTCCAGCTTTGACACTTGACATAGAGGTGGGGGGGGGGGGGGGGGGGGGGTGAGGTGTGTGTGCAGGGGATGTGTGAGTAATGCACACAGCGCACGTACAAGGGTGCAGATGTACATGCTGACACACACATACACACACACACACTCCTGCACACCAAGTTTGAGAAGGATTGCCTTTATCCCGCTCCCTACTATGATCCCAAAGTATTTTCTCTGTCTCTAGCCCCCCCCCCCCCCCACCCCCTCACATCCGGTAAAAAACAACCACTCATATGTAGACAAACCAAAAGTAACTGTCAGCGAGACGCCAGCCAATAACAGCACATGATACTGGTCGTTCTATTGGCTCCTGGTGTTCCTTCGTCGCAGGCAGCCAGTCAGCTGACACCTTACTAGAAGGAAACGCTCAGATATATACGGCACTATTGTCAGAGAGAGAGAGTCCAGATGATGAATGTAAAGGGGAGCAAAAAAAATGAAGCAAGCAGGAAGGACGGAAATGGACAATAAAGCTGCTGAGAGTGAAAAACAAGAGAGAAAAAGAGACAGAAATAGGGAGGTGGAGTGAGGAAAGAAAGACAGAGAGAGCGAGAGAGAGAGAGAAAGAGAGAGAGAGAGAGTCCGTTTACCCGGGGAGGCAGAGCTGGAGGAGAGGCTCCTCGGAGACAGATGAAAATAATGAGGACTTTTCTGTCAGGAAAGATTTACAAAATCGTACCAGTGTTATTAAAATTTAAAATCTACCGTTTTTTTTTCTTCTTTTTCTCCCTTCCCACCCTCTTCCTCCCTCCCTCTCTTCCTTACCCTGTTTTTTTCCCTCCTCTTCCAGCAGCACAGCCTTATTACCAGCTCTAATGAGCACCGGGATACACCTCAGCTGTGTGTGTGTGTGTGTGTGTGTGTGTGTGTGTGTGGGGGGAACGGGGGTATGTGTGTGGTGGGGTCCAGGTCCCTAGCGCCAGCTCCATCAGCGCCCCAGATTCCCCACTCCCTTCAATGACACACACGTGTGTGTGTGTGTGCATCCACACAAAACACACACGGGTGCGCACGCGCACACGCACACGCACACACACAGCTTTTGATGGCTCTCAAGAAGTGGCTGGACATGCACACACACACATACACACCTCTCAGACAGACAGATTAACACCCCCCCCCCCCCAAACAAAAACAGTCTCAGTCAGAGAGACATAAGCAGGTAGGCCCAACCCACCTCAACACAAACACAAACACACAAACACACACACAAACACACACACACACACACACACACACACACACACACACACACACACACACACACACACACACACACACACACACACACACACACACACACACACACACACACACACACACACACACACGCGTATGGACACACACTGTCTCCACTAAGAGGAAACTTAGCTGCAGAGTTGCATGTCTCTGGCCCTCCCCTATCCCTCCTCTTTCCACTAGTAGACCAATAAAATAAAAATCAATGGCTGTCTGAGCCATTCTGGCTCTCCTCCCTCCAAACCCTGGGAATATACAGCATGGGAAAGGAGAGGGGGAGGAGGGGGGGAGGAGGGAAGGATCAATGTGTTCACAAATGGTTTGAGTGATAGACATGGAGGTGGAACGCTGGTGGGGGTAAGTCCTAACTAATGCATTGACTTGTTATAACAAACTAATACAGATAAATGTTTCATCGCAGAAGCATGTGTGCGTGCACACGCACACACACTCACACACACAGGTATTGGTCTGGGGCTCACACACACAAACCTGCCACATGACAAAACAAAAAGGTAGAGAAGAGATGGACCCGCTTTCAATCCAGTTTGAGTGAAGAAAGGTGAGAAACGTGCGACGCTTCAATCAAGTGAATGAGACGAGGAAGAACAATCCGCAACAATCAGATCGGGTTCATGTTGCTCTGCACAGATAATGACTTGACCTGTTTGTTGGAGAGATCTGATCCCGCCACGTATGTTTTCCCTATTGTCCCCAAGGGGGTGTTCAAGATAAATGACAAACACACACACACACACACACACACACACACACACAGCTGGAGTAGGTCTTTAATTAAAGCTGTTTAGTGTAATTATTTAGAGCCTCAAACATCATGTAACTCCCTAAAGAGAAACAATATTTAAGAACTTGGCCACACCTCAACACTCACACGTTACGATAGTCTGTTAGTAACCATGCACCCTGATGTAAGACTGTGTAGATAAATGTCTACGAACATAAAACACACACTTCATGTTTCCCTTCATGTTTTCTATTTTATATAAAGATACTGTGATCTAAATTTCAGATAAACCCACTGTAATATGTGGCTGGGTTTGTTCACGACAGCAATGTTTCTAACATTGGAGTAAAATAGGCTTGTATTTAAATTTATGGACCGCAACTTATTTTCCTTATCGATTAATATGCAGATGAATCGTTTGGTCTACAGATTATCAGAAAACAGAAAGAAATGCCACAAGTTACTACAACTGCAGGTTGTCAAATGTCTTACTTCATCTGAACAACCATCAAAACCCAAATATATACAGTTTAAATTAAATAAAAAAACAGAGAAATGTGGCAAATCCTCACTTTTGAAAACTTGAAACAGTCAAATGTCTGGCATTTCTTGCTGGAAAATGGTTGGCTCGACTGAGCATTGCAGCTCTATAGTGCACACAATACATTTATATTAAAACCAAGTATTTATGTAAATAAACCTCAAATCTATTTGGTGATTGTGGCTTTAAATCTGTTATTTTACCATCAAATACTACGTAGTGTACTGAAGATATAAATGTGAAATAAAAGACTATGGAAATATATTTGCGACCCACATGTGGGTTCCAATCACAGTCATTGGGAATGACTGTTCTAACAATATTGGACATTGTTCTCCAAATTAAAAGTTTTTTTTTTCCCATTTATCTTGTAAACTAACTAGTTTCTCAATATTTTCTCTTGAGGTTATTGATCCCTAAAAAAGACAGCAACCTTTTCTTGACCTGTATTGACAAAAATGAAAACTGACATAAAAGATGGACAGGTGTTTATGTGGAGGACGTGGTCTGAGCAAGGTATTTCTCTCTCTCTCTCTCTCTCTCTCTCTGGATCCCACTTTACTCCCCCTCTTTCTACCAACTCGATGCAGGAGAGCAGTCTACAAGTTCATCCATTTTTTATTTGGCGGCTAACAACCCCGGCTAGCAGCAGCCGAGACTGGGACCCGTTTCTCTCCCAGAAAAAAAGTGTTGCAAGGAGGAGGAGAGCGAGTATAGAAGAAGTCTAAAGGAGAGGAGGGATGGATGGAGAGAGGGAGGTGAAAAAGAAGGAGGACATTCAGCGTGGGAGGAGAGCGTGTATATGCAAGAGTATGCGAGACATGAAAAAAAAAAATGGTGAGAGAGAGAAAAGGAGATGGAGAGGGAAATGGAAAAGAGACAGAGTAGGTGAAGGAGAAAGAGAGAATACATTTCAACTGTGTCTGGAATTTTTAAGAACTTTTTTTTGCCGGGAGCAATTTTGTGTTGCTGCTGCAGCTTCTCCTCATCCCGGTGTGACGTACAGGTGGCTTTCTGTGCTCGATACATACACAGATCATTTCCCCCCCGCCCGGTTACCTGGATGAACCCTCGCCCTCCTCCGTCTCCCCTATCTACCGGATCTCTATCCTCATCCATGTCCTCTTTCCGTCCCCTCTCTTGGACATTCAGGCCATTCATTCAGCAGATAGAATTGCTTATTTTCCTCTCGCCGTTTCTCAACTCCTGTTTCTACTTCCCCTCATTCTTGCTGGAGGGGTGTGTTGATAGGAAGTACTTTTTAAAATCATATTTACCCTGTGTGCTGTTAAAGAAATAAGATTACTTTAATATTTGACACAAACATAATATAATCAGCTGGTTTTCACAGCAGTATGGTAACAAACTTGGGAACTGTACCATAAGAAAGGAATTTAATTAAAAACACTATAAAAATATTGTAGTTGTGAAATAGTAGAGGTATTAGGGTCAATGTTTAACTCATCAGGGAGGAAAAGGTTTTTGTTATGTGAGCAAACTATAGTGAGATGAAGTTCCCTTTGCAGCTCTGTCATAGTCATTATCAAATGTTCCTGGGATGGAAAGCAAATCCAGATCCATAACTTGTGCTCAGTGTTTGCTGCGTGGTTTGCTTACAGTACGTCTGGATTCAAATTATGAAGAAATATACAAGTGACGCCTTCTTTATTACACCACAACTTGGGGGATTATAGATTACGCAGATTCGATATTCCTACGTGATAACACGGCTTTCCTCACATTTTCTCCTTTCTGCTAAGAATTCCCAAAACACAAAATCCCCCTCGCACACACTGTGCGAGGGCCGAGGGCCAGCTGCAGATCCGATTACTGGCCATGTTGAAAAAAAAAGAAAAGGGCGTAACATTAGCCATTGGAGCTCTAGGCATCCAGAGCTATGATGTCCATACATTTTTATTGTTTGTTCAGTCCTGAAATCTCATTAAAGCACATAAATCATCTGCGCACACTACTGCTCAATTGCAGAAAAGGGGAAAAAAAAGGAAATGAGACAGGAGAAGTGGAGCCGGGGCGCTTCGGGAGCGTAGGACACCTGAGGCAGTGGTTAATGGCATCTGCATGCCTTGTTACTGGTACAACATAGTGACACGGATTGGGGGGAAAGAGACTGCTTATGCATCACAGAGTGTTTCTTTATCTAATTACTGCACAGCTTTTTTCTTGACACAACTTTTCAAAGTGGGTGTTTTTGTTGTTGTTACTTTTACAGACAAGATTTCTTTTTTTCTGTTAGCGTTCGTGTCGGGGAAGCAAGGAGTAACGCATCCACAGTCTGACACCTTACACCAACTCTATTGTTGTGAAATTGAACCCGACTTCTTCGAGCTTACTAGTGAAATGTTTGGACTCACAATGTGAAAATTGTCACGACACAAAAGACACATTTAAAGATTTGTTAATTAGGACAAGCCTCAACATCTATTTCCTTATCCTGCCTCGTCCCCCATAGTTATTTTTAACCTGTTTTATACAAGTTGGAATCAAAACGCTTATCTTCACTAGGACTTGTCACGAAAACTGGTTTCTGCTCAAAACAAAACCATTCATTAGTTAAATGCTTTAAACTCTTTGGGCCTAAAGAGACTTGTGTTTAGGATTCCACGACAAAACAGCGCTGAGGATATTAGTGTTTATGTCTCGAGTCTTTTTATTAGCTGGTAAGGAAGCTCATCCGCGTGCTGTTTGTTTGCCATTTTAAAGCAACTCTCCAAATATTTGCTTCAAGTCCTGTGTGGTTTTAGTTCTGCATCCTGTGTGTCTCCAGATACAGATGATGTTGCAATATTGCCCACCAGCATGCACAAACACATCTACACACAGAGCCTAGAAGTACACACACACACCCACACAAGCTGACCCTCTTCTTATACAAATGTACAAAGAGTTTGCACTGGCCAAGTAAAAAAAAACATGTTTTGCCTGCAAACATCCCCTCACATGTCAGTTAAAAAAAAAGAACATTGTCTATGACAAAGTTTGTTCACATCACCAGTCTTCATAGACAGTGTGCATCTCTGCCTGCATCAATGTATGATGCTTAAAAGAAACACTGGTTTACAGTTTAGGTACATAAAAGTCTGCAAACTATAAACAAAGTGACTTTAAAAGACTGTAGCGCACGTCAAACCCTTCCACGAAGAAGAAACCTAATGTCTCCCTTTTTATTTTTAATGCTGATGCATATGGCAAATGTATGAGGAATCTAGAGAACGGAATATTCTGTTTGGTCAATATAAGGTCACTTAAAACACATCTGAAAACACATAAATGTCACTGAGCAGTCCATGTGGATCGTGCACCTTAATGTCTTTACATTAGTCATTTTCTTTCGGAGAATAATGAAGGGACTTTATTATTTATTGGTTAAGGTATTGCCATCAGGGATATGACGGCAACGGACTTTCAAAACTAGTGAAGTAGGGAATAAAGTGGAAGGCGGACCTCTCTTCATCTGGAGTTGTTGTTTAAATCTGCCACGGATCAGATAGCAGGAAGTCTGCCAGTAAAGAAAGCAACTAAAAGCTAGTTTCCTCTGTTGGTCTCCAGAGGCTAGAGGTCACATTTGCATGCCAGTGTGGACAGAATGCAAACTGACCGAGCAAAGATTTCACATCAGGGCCAAGGGTGAGCAAGAGAAGGAGCCACTTCTTGAACTTGACCTCGTGACCGTCGAGCCACTCTTGCCCCTCGCTCTGTCCTGCAGGTATAAAAGGACTAAGCCAGCCAAAGGTCACAGTGTCAGCGCACGTGTGCGAGGGCCATTTTGCATGCGTGTTTGTCCGCATCAACAGGTTGTTGAGTAACACGTGTGAAAGCCCGCAGGAGCACATCTGTCAATCTGGTGTGAAATAACACTGTACAATTAAGGATTATGTGAACCTTCAGGTCCACCGTGTTTGGACATGCAGGTACAGATCGGATTAACGGAGCAGGTAAGCAGAGCAGAGAGAGAGAGAGACAAAGAGAGAGAGAGGAGAAGAGACTGGGAGAGAGAATGTAGGGGTATAATGTCATCCCACAACCCCCCATTTGACACTACAAGGGAGGCTTTAGTCAGTCTAAATAATCCATGCTGTTCCATTAAATTTGCAGACTAGCTTCCCCAGTCCCTGTGTCTAAGCTGAGAGAGGGGAGAGAGGGGAGGGATCGAGCTGGGAGAGATGAGAAAGTTAGATAATGGTTGATAATGGTAAAAAAAATGTTTACATGGAGAAAAATCACCGTTTAACCAGTGTTCAAGTCAGAACTAGCTGTCCAGAATGGAGAAAAAGAGCAAGTGTGCACACCAGGCCCTTTGAGTTACACCGATGTGCCCATGATTGCCTGCCTCACTGCCAAATCTCTCCTCCAACCCATGAAAAATAAGCACTTGGGAGTGTGTGTGTGTTTGTGTGTGTGGGGGGGGAGAAAGCCACCAGTGTGACGGGGATTGTTGCGGTAACAGTGTTATTGACTTGTTGCTCCAGCTACATTTGCTTGGTGCTCTGGAGGCCCGATCAATAGACTCTGGGCTCTGAAGCCCTGCTAATCAGGGCCTGCAGCCATGCGGGGTGAGCCTTTTGCAAAAAAAACTCAGAAAAAAAAGGAAAGAGGAGGGGAAGAAAAGGAAGAATAAGCGAAGAAGCAAGAAGTGGGGGGGAAAAAAGATACGGGGCAAACGGAAGAGAGGAAGACGAACTTTGAGGGCCGGCGGTGACGGCGATGAATTCTCCTTCAATATGTTTTTTTCCTTCCACCGCTAGAGGTAAACTCATGTGGCTCTCTCTCTCTCTCTCTCAGCAGCAGTGTGGGCGTGAGGCACCATGAGAGATGCAGATTGCGGCTTCACCTCTGCTTTCCTGTGACCCGCAGTTCAAAAGTCAAGGGGCAGTTGGGCTGCTTTGGGACTTTTGGAAACGCAAGAGCCAATCCATATTTGCAGAATCGAGTTGTGAGATCTCGAGAGGACTCCGCAGTGCTTAATGTAGATATAGAAGGAGAGAGTTCACCTAAAGAGTGTTAACATGATTATTCAGGAGGGAAATCTGAAGGTAAGCCTTTTCAGAAACCGGAGTGAAATCTTTACCTCAATGATGACACAGTGGCATGATATTCCTTCTGACTTTGAGTGACATTTGCGAGGCTGACAAACGCACAAACATGGCACATGTGGACACACATCATCTCCAACTGTAGCCTTATGTCCAGCACATCACAAGCGCACTATGAAATGCTATGGCAAATTCATGGGGGAACTGTCCGTTAAATATTAATGATCGAGTCGAGCGAAGTGGGTTTTCTTACTTGGGTTTTTTTTTTTCCCCCTGGTATCTATGGTCACTGCCGCGGAGAGACTTCCCACATGAAACGGACAAAGAGAAAAGGAGAGGATAGACAGAGAAAAAAGGGCAAAGGAGGGTAAGGGAAAAGGCTAGAAGGGTGTATGGGTGTTCAATATTTTCTTTTGAGGGGCCAGAGCCTGGTTAGCTTCAGCGCAAGCAGGGTCTTGATACACAGGTCCCAAGGTGTAAACACAAACTTGTACACAGCTTATGTCATTGTTTTCGCTTTTTCTCAACACTTCTTTCGGTTGTGTTGTCGGGCTGGCGAAGTGGGATTATTGTGCTCAGTGACACAGACGTGACGGCAAGCTGGTTTTCACAGACGCTGGGCTTCTTCTTGTTTTTGTGACCTTCCTCCAGTCTTTGTGACAAACTCAGGGCAATAACTGGACTGTTAGGATCGATTTGACGGCTGGATGTAAAAAGGCAACAGGTACATTTCTGTGCAAAAAATATTAACTTTATGAAAAGTGTCCAAATCTTTTTCCTCGAGAATGAAAAGAAATCCCTTGTGGCTATTGGCTGAGGTGACACGTCCATTTCAGAGGATGCAAAACAGATAGCAGGACGACAAACTTTCATGCAAATATTCAAACATTTAAAAAAAAATGATGGAAAATATTAAAACTGCTCATCAATGGAGCCCTGTTCTCGGTCTTTGCCACAACCCTCGCAACACCCCCCCAGGAATACCAACACCCACCATCACAGCAACATTGGAAGTGCAGGGTCAGCAGCATCCCCTCTGGCCTTGCTGACCAACAGATATTCTAATAATCACCTTCCTTCTGTACTGTCAGGCCGGCAACCAATGGATCCCTCGTCCTGCCTTCGTCCTCCATCTTCCACTTATACTAGGGGCTTTACGGAGCGGCGCTGCTTCGATACATTAAAACTGCTGCCCCATGATCAAACGAGCAAATACCTCCCGGGTCAGCAAAGGGCTACCCCACGTCAGTTAACAATGCAGCATTTAAACATCAGTCGTATGCAAAGCGGCCGGTACACAGGGGAGGAGATGGGCGGCAGGAGAAAGCAGAGAAGCAAGGCCTGGACTGGAGAGATAATGAGCGCAGGAGAACATCAGCAGCTATTTAGCGCTATCGTGTCAGCTCCTACACAGCGTTATGATACAAGATGTGAGGCTCCATCAGCATCATAACAAGGATGAGCTAATGATTGAGCACATTTTGCTTTTTCTTTTTTTATCTTGGTCAAAATGCAGACTCAATATTAATGTATTAGATGGCAAGTTACATTCAGACATTTCCATTTTGCTCTGTACATTTAGAACTTTCACTTACTTCAGAAGATTTCTCCCAAGTTTGTAATAAATACCGACTCAGAACCGCTGTCGCTGGGGCTGTTTTGATAAACTAACTTATATAATCTAATTATTTCAGACAAGAGAAGAATTGACAGATCATTGTAAATGCTTATGGCGTGCTTTTGTCAGGACTGGATGTCTCAGAAGATGCAGGCTAACACAAGACACGTACATACAAGCGTAGGTCACATTTACCAGTGAATTCTATACCCAATGAGAGCTGAATGTCTACAGAGCCTCTAATGCCAAAAAACAACTCACTGAAACTGTGCTTTTTTTTATAATCCTTGACAAATAGGAGGATGCATCTTTTTTTTTTTTAGTGTGAATAACCCTTCAATGAAGCTTAAGGGTGAAGAGGTGAAGAGGTGAAGACGAGTTGTTTTTTTCCTGGCTTATCCCTCTCTCCCTCTGCCTACTGCTTGGTTAACCAACTGACCCGCTGTCAAAGGAGCCTTTGTGAGTGCGCTTTGGCGGAAGGCCAATCAGATGCTCTGGCTTGTCTGTCTCAGAGAGGAAAATGGCGCCCCTGGTATGCCATCAGCGGCAGAAATGTGCAGACAGTCTGACTGCTGAGGCAGGCTTGGCTTGCTGTGGCCCTTCCAAAACTATGCCGGAGGAATTACCTGTTTTGGCCCATGGCCAGAGGGACTCGCTCTACAAGGGCGGGTGGTTATTTATCTGTTTATTCACTTAAACCTCATGCACACGGGCACTTTGCAACAAAAAAAAAAAAACAGTTCATCTCCTTCACATCCACAGCTTCTGACAACATTCTCCTTTGAACTACACAGGTAGTTTCAAGGGGTTTGAGTAAGTAACAAACAGTTATGTGTCAAAAGGGTTCCTATTCCAAAGCAAACCTGCATGAAGACGTGTACTGAATGACTACTGGGTTAACTTACTGCATCTTCTTCTCACCACAGTATATAGAAGAGAGCTTTACCTTTACTTTACCCATCTCCACTTTCCAATGCCCGCTTCACCTGATAACACTTCCTGCACATTTTGGCAACAATGCTAACGACGAAAATGGTGAATTTAAAAAATATTAATTATTTGAAATAGACTATGTATGTTCATCATATATATCTAAATTAGAAATATGCGCATGGTTTCTGGTCATGGTTCAAACAATTGGATATCCTGAAACTAAATACAAGTTTTGTATTACATTTCGTGTCCACATGGATATAGTGGCTGGGTGACACTGTGGGAACTCCCACATTAAATAACAAATCACAAACTGGAGCGAACGCAAACACTACACAACACGAATACAAGTTCTGACAAAGCCCTGGTTTACAGAGATCACAACTTGCTTCGCTGCGCAATCCCCCGTTCCATTTCCACTCCGTAAAAACAGCCGGAGACGAACACAACTGCTCAACAAAGTGCCACTTGTGACACATCATCCCGAGGAAGAAAGTGTTTAGGCTCCTGCTTCAGAAACAAAACCTCTGACAGCGGGAGATGATGAAACGGAGCGGATCCAAAATTATTCCCGCACTCCTCAGAACCTGCTAAACCTGCTGCAGCCTGGAGCGCCCCCCCACCCTCCCCCAGAGAGAAAGGAAAGGGCCAACGACACTGGTTAAAAGAAGGTAGAAAGGGATTGGAGGGTGATGAAGGAATGCTGGAATATTTTACATTATTTAGGATTGCAAATTTCCACTGAGCAAACACGGGGCCCTTCGATCGTTTGCCTCCTAATGTAGCTGTAACGTCGGCAGTACAGTAAAGTACGCACGAACGACAAGTCCATCTCTCGTAAAGGAAATCATAAACAACACCCTCGATTGTACTCGCAAACATTTCCTCAAGCACTGTGACATACTGAGCGACCGCATTTCCAAATGACACACTCGGCAGTTCATACACCTTCCACGTGTTTAGACCCAAACAGCAACTCCATTCTCGAGCTGCGCTCACGTGTGTCTGCAAGCTCGTGGGGTGGGGTGAGGAGGTTAGTCGAGACTTGCCCATTTCACACTGCGAGGTGAGCCAGGGAGCAGTAATAGAATCTAGCCATAAAACATGGTGGAAAACAGGGGAAGGGGGGGGGGGGGGTGACTATAGCATAGTACGTGTCCGAGTGCCACCTCTTCTAGACTCCCTCCCTCCAAGCTTTTCTCACAGTTATCCATTATCATAGCGCCTGTCTCTGTGGGCAAGTCTGACACACAAGCCCCCCTTTCCTTTTTTCTTTTTTTTGCGTGGCTGCTCTCACCTCGACCAGCTTCTTGCTGACTAAGCAGGTGGGAATGTATTTGATTCAAAAAAGCAAAAAAAAAAAAGAAAACTTGACATAATTCTTTATGACTTATATTCAGCCTCTTTTTTATTTCTTTTTTCATATGAAGATTTCTTTTAACTATTCTCCTACTGTGACACATAATGATACACATTTCATCATTAACGAACACTGTCACTTTAAATCATAAGTCAAATTACCTTTGGCCAGCTGGTCAAAAGCTACTTGACAACTTGAAATAAAAAAAGAAAATAGAACGAAACTAAAACTGAAAATGCACATATTTACTGAAAATGTTTAAACCCGGCAGGACGGATCTTTTTATATTCCTCCTTCAGAAATTGGGGTCTTCTTGAATTTAACCCTTTCAGCTCTGGAGCATTATCAAAGTCCCAGGTTCTCGGGAGGGGGGGTCCACACCTCAAACGGTGCCTCTGTCGGCAGAAATAACCCATATCCCCATCAGCTCCTTCATTTGGGCTAAGTGTATCAGCTCACATAGCCCACGCAAGGAGAGCCAATTTGACGGAGGTGAAAAAAGGACGAGAGTGGGAGGGAAGGAGTGAGGAGAGACCGGTGGATTTGACGTGAGCGTTAAAGAGCGAGAGTAATGGGGAAAAGTCGTTTTTAATAGCTGGACCGTTCTATCAGCGAGAGCAAATCAACATAAAGCCGGGAAGTTTCGCAACATGCCTAAAGTAGGTAAATCATGTAAGACTCTCAGATCTTCTCTTTCTGATGGGGGGTCATCCGATTGATCCAGTGACAGCGCCGTTCTGAATCTGAAGAAGGATTTCACGAGTTATTCTATTCTGGTCTGCAGGCCACAGTGGTGTGTAAAATGAGAGGGAATGCAATGTTTTGGGAAATCTAATTTGAGGCCCGTGTTTGTTTTCCTGGCCTTATTTTGCAACCAGGAGGTTGGCTCCAAATCAGCACAACTCTCTTTAGTCTCTCTAGTTTCACAACAACAACGTCCAACACCGACATCCAACCAAAAACCCATCTATCCGATCGAGGGAAGGACATTAAACTGCATCGTTTCCCCTGCTGGATATCTCTCTGTAGTGCCACAGACAGTTAATTGGGAGGTTATTCACCATGTCGCAGGAACATATGCACACTTACGTACATATAGATGTATTAAAAAAAACAACACAAATAGTAGCAGCCATCTTTTAGCAGCTAATTGCGACGTGCTCCCTGTGGGAGGACAGAGAGGTCCTCTGTCGATAATTAATCCTCGTTTGGAAAAGTAAATGACATTCATTAGCAGGGAATCGAGCCAAGTGCCATTATTTACATGGCAATAATCTGGAGCGTGCTGGTGGCGCTTTTTTAATGTTACAGAAATAACTCAGGGACAGGGGATGAGTACAGTTGCTTTCCTCTCTTTTTTTCCCCCCAGTCTTTGCGCCCAGGAACAATTAGGCCCGGGCGAACAGATGGGGACGCCTCTGAGTGAGAAAGCTCCTCTGAACGACTCTTCATCTCCTTCTTATCTCACTCCCTCATTCACATGCGCTCAGGCGTGTGCACACACGTGCACAACACAGCAGATATAAAGACAAATGCGAGCACGCACACACAGCACACTTCAGATATATTCACGCACACAGTCGGGCACACAAGAGAGCATTCCGAGTACTAAGCATACGGAGCTAACTTTTAACATTAACCGTCGAAAGACGAGCCTCTTACATGAGGCTAAACAAGAACTTTGAAAATGTCGGGCACATTGGAAACACGGAGCCGTGACGGTAAAAACACATAAGCTGGCCGCAGTGCACATATTCAAAGAGAAAAGAACGCTGGCTTTTACTATTGATGAAAAGCAAAGTTCTACATGGCAAATGTCAGCTCTTTTCTGCCAAGACGTATGTGTTTAGCTTATCACGTTTATTATTTAAAGTGTATATTTTGAAGTTATAATTGAGAAAACCTCCTCGTCTTTGGTTACTACAGTAGGTTCATCGACAGTGCAGGCTTTGTGCACATTTGCAGAACCAAACACAATAGATACATATATGTGTTAACACTGCTGAAGCTGGCGTAGTGATAAAAATGTTACACAATGGGCCATTTGTTGCACAACCCTGAGGCTTTCCACAATGGTACTAGCCTCTGCACAATGTACTGTTGGGGATGTACACTTGAATGAAAAGCGATGAATGTAAAGACGAAGCGGACTCATCGTTAATACTGCTCATAGAAGCTCAACATCTGTAGGCTTGCATTTTAAAAATGAAGAAAGCAGTAATGGAAAGATGTGTAGAAGAGAAAAGTAGTAATCTGCTACTACGTTTGTTATATAATCAGCAATTGCGTGCATTACTTAAAATCTAATTCAAGGAAATTTTGGCCTTGTATTCCTTGATTTTCATCAATAATGCAGCTCTCAAAAACACTATTATTTACTGCATGTACTGTACACAGCATTAGAGTATGATCATAGACTATATTTTTTACATGAACCCCAGGAAGAGTAGTTGACGCCAACAGTAGTTGTTGACAAGGCAACAACTAATGGGGATCCAAATAAACAATAAACAGTGCACTCATTTCATACAATTAAACCCAAAATGTGACTAAAACACAGTCTTTCAAACACAATGGCTCATAATGCAACGGTAAATGTTTTCATGTCATTTCTGATATGCACTGAATGAACACAAAGGACCCTTTGTTGCTCTCTTTTATGTCTTTACCTGTAATTGTCTGTTTGCAACTGTAAAGCGATTCAAGCTCAAGTTCTCGTATAAAAAGGTGCAACCTGGAGAACTAGTTCTCTGAGTAATTGATTGGTGGACTTCTGTCAAGTCCGTGTCATTTTAAAACACATCACCCCCTCGCTTAATCTCTTCTCCGGATCGTTGTCCCTGCTGACCTGGATCCTGCCGGGCTTATCCTTCTGTCCGACATCAGGCAGCGGGTCACAGCCATGAAAACCAACACACCTGTTATTGTGCGACCGGTTACCCATCTTTGTCCCGCTAAGTACAATGATTAAGGTATCAGTCCCCGGGGAGCCCGGTGACAAAAACAGAGGAGACAGAATTGAGCGTATACATCACAGCCGCACAGTTTCAGCGTGCCCTTAGCCTCCGCGGACACAGGGGATAAGACAGTCCCTGCCCCCTCTGGTCACGCTGCTAGACAGGGAGTGTTCCATGAGACAGTCCTACTCCTTTACCAGTAAGATTAGGTAACAGCATCTTGTGTTTGCGGACACCAAGGAAGCAGCCCTGAGCCCCGTCGGGCCCCTTCCGTCGTCATATTCTGTTACGTCTCCCAAACAATGGACCCTGTCAAAAAGACAGACACTAAATATCTCTTCATCCTTCCTTCTTCTCACTACTAAATCTCAAACCATCCCTAAACTAGTAAGATTCTTGGAGAAAAACGACGAAACAAGGGCATGGTTAATTTGGAACTTTTTGCTCTTTTAGTAACTACTGAATTAATGAATGCCTGATGGTGTCCATTCTGTAAATAAAATGGTTGTCTCCAATTTGTGACCAAAGTTGAAATTAAACCCACTTGCCCTCTTTCCTCCCTCGACGCTGACCAGATGCCAGGTTGTTATTTTAGCTATGGGGAGGTCTGAGGCCTAGCGTGACCTTTCCCGAGCCGAAGGGAAACTTCCCCAAGAAATCCGATAAAATCCAGGATGAGGGCCTCGCTAATTCGCCCGTCCAGCTCGCCACACTTCCGCGACCTCTTTTCCTTCAGCCACCCCCCACCAACCCCCCAATCGATCTGCTTATCTGCCGAGATCAAAGGCTCGCACCGCCGTTGTACATTTAGCCTTGGCTGGTTCCTCCCACATTATGTCTAAATATTAATGATAATAAAGTCTCACACCCATCCCTGTGTCAGGCAATTACAGCCAACATTGATCCTCAGCTCTCTGCTCCAATTAGAACTCCCCGCTCGTAATGTGTTCTAGCACATCAAAGGATAACAGCCATTGATCCACTCCTGGATCTTAACGTTTACCGTTAAGAGAGAGGGAGGGGGATGTGGCGTGGCGGTGGGGGGAAGCAATACACCGACTAGAGAAGAAGAGGGGAGAAAAGAAATCATTTTATCCAGCCCGTCAGGTAAAGGAAGCACTGAAACTCAGAGGGTAAGGCATGGCAGAGGGCGCTAAATAATAACGGACATTCTGACAGTTCAGAAGGAAACTCGCTATCAGGAAAGACTCCTTCACAAAAGCATGGCCGCACTTAACTCTTCTCTCAACATAGATCTTATTGCTCAAAACCATGAAGTGCATGTGAACAAAAGCCATGTTTGAAAAGCAAAAGATGCAGTGGTGTCTGCCCATCATAAGTGCAGATCACTAAGAAGCAATTTGAAAAGTCCATTTGTAAGTTGAGCTCAGGGACAATAGGCCTTAAATCTTACACAATCACTGCCAGACTTTCAGGATTATTCCGACTGCTTAATATCGAAGACACAACCAAACTTAATAACAATACAATACAAGTCTAAGTGGGAGGCAAGCAAAGCTTCAGTAAAACACGAGTTATCATGTCACCTCCCACATCTATGTCTTTAGGCCAACTATCCTTAACAACCGACCTTTGTGACATCTTAAAGTTTGAGGAATGGGAAATGTTTCAAATCAACGTACAGAATAAAACTACCATATACTAGTCGACGGCAAAACATGCTCAGAGAAAGGAACAGAATCAACAACAGGGTCAAATCTGACCCATTGAGTCAATAGACGGCGTCATGTCACCATTAAACCAGGGACATTCCTTGCACAAATGAAGCTTAACAATCCCAGTGTTGACACCATTATTTGACAGGGCCTGTTGTTATGCTCTTTCTCTGCTGGACTGATAGCCCTGATAGTCTGGGCCTCGGGCCCGACCTCACAGCCGCCTTTGTCACAGAGCTGGAGGAAGGCTCAACCATCGCTCTGGGCTACAATGATGCTCTTCATGGCACCATAATACACTGAAACACTGTGCAACTGGAATGCAACCCAATAGTTTGTATACCTACAATTAATTGACTGACCATGGCTGGCCTCTTGACAATGAGCTGAAATATGTTGAGCAATGAGGTAACAGTGAAAAAGAAATGAAAGACGGGCACAAAATAACTACGACAATTGAATTAGTAACAATGCTGTAATAGTGCTGGCATCAGTCGGGAATCTTGCGATACATACAATTAATATCGGAATGGGGAACGTGGACCGTTGTCTTGACGTGTTGAGGTTCATTCAGAGGGCAAGGCCGAGGTACTGTGTTAACTATTTCTATGTTTATAGTAATATGTAGTATCTCGTGCAAAAGAACAGCAAGTTAAGATGCTCTGAAAATGACAACAAATCTCTCGATTGATAACTCTCCAATACTATCATCACAAACCAGACGTTAGATCACAAATCAAATGCTAAGAGTCAACCACGCCACCTTCCCGCCATACTTAATTGATCATATATCTTTTTAAAGTCTGTGAACCCTTAACACCTTAGGCTTTCTTTCAGCATCTGCTCGTGTAAGATATTTTCCCTCTTCTCAACCCACTGTCCTCTGGCTGTGGTATCCCTCACTATTATACGCTTTGCTAACATGGTGCTTTGCTTCAACTCTGTACCTCGGCCTCTACCAAACGATGTAATTAAAGATTGGTGAAAGGAAACCAGTGTTTAGAAATGGTTTATGTCAAGTCTGTTCTGAAACGCTATACCACAGGGAACCTTTTAGATGGGATGGGTGTGCATCGACGTCTTAGTAAATAAAATAGAGTCTTGGCCTGAAGAGTCATGCAAAATATCTAACCAACAGAGCCTCAGTGTGAGCCAGGTCAAAGTACGGAGGCTGTGTACGACGGTAATGCAATGGTAACGGTAGGAAAACATTTGTTGTTGGCTGGGATATCGGGCTCCTCACATGCGTGTTATGCTCAGTGATGCATTCAGGTCAGCTGAGGAGAATGAGGAGATTGGCGGGCTCCACAAACAGGCTGGGAAAGTGACACTAGGATGCTAGGCCAAGACATCAATGTCCTCACAACTTCCCTTTAACACTGAAGCAATGTTAGCCCTGGCGCCATCAGAATAAGGGTTGGGGTTTAAAGTTTACACTACGGCTGACAGGATGTCCATGTGACCTAGCAAACACTCAGAAAATAAACAAAGCGGCTCTACATTTTGAGAGGCAATGGTTTTCAGGGCTTTAAGCGATGGTTTCGAATTTACAGAATATTTATGTGGGGGTTATCTTTGTGCCTCGCAGACTAAGATAAGAGCCATGTATAGTAGTCGTGATGCTTGTTGCTCAAATCAGCTGCATGTTGTACAATAGTCTTTAACTGCTGTAACTTACAGTGCCTGGCACATTGAAAGAGTTATGAGCGTCCATAGCCTCATGTTATACAATCAAAATATTTATCAAAAGACTTTTTGCTAATTTCATGAGTTAGTAAAATGAGTTAATAGTTAGTGTTTGTTTTTTTGTGATTAGCATTCATTTATTTTCCTCTTGCCAGTAACATAGGAACTAATCCTGAAAATAACACTCCAGAGAGTGAAGGGAATATGACTTGATAGGTCAGCGTTTTCATTTTCACATCGCTGCAAGAACCTTGGCAGATGCAATATGGCCAACTGAACTTTTGGACTGTGAAGGCAAAGTGTATGTATGTGTGTAAAAAACTATATTTGTGTTACATTACAATATGTGGGCAAATCAAAATGTCAAAGTTTTCAGTGCTGTTCTGGGAGCAAGGTTGTTCAAGCTGAGACAGATCACGATGGGATGATGTTGACCCTCGAGGTGCAAACTAAGATCCCTGTCGCCACAGAGACGTGAAGATCCTGGTGGGAGTGGGGAAGTCTTCTCTCCAGTTGGCAACAAGCCTGGCCTAGCACTAGGGTGCTCAGCCAACAGCTCCTCTACTCCGTCAGACACCCCCCCCCCCCCACCCCCCACCTCTTCCTCCACAGACTCCTGGATGCCAGTCTGCCTGGCTGGTTTGGGCCAAACAAGCCCCAGCCATCGGGCCAAAGGGGCAACGGAACTACTGCCAGCTGGGCCAGCACTTCACGGCCGAGCACCACTCTCCAAACAAACAGTGCTGTGGGCCACAAGCCACGGGCAACATGGAACCTGTCATTACCAGCCGTGCATGGCTGGTTCACTCCCCAAAACCCAAGCCAGGCCAGGGGCTTGAACGTGTACTGCACTTGACTCAAATTTCTCAGCCAGGGTATGTCTCTTTTCACAATGGTGCTAGATCATCAGCGTATCAAGGTACATGTGTCTATTTGACCCCTTTACAAGAAGTGTTGACTGTAACCGTCAACACTTTTTTATAGCAATAAGAAGCATTATTTTAAAGCCATGTCTGAGAAGTTGAAGACAATTATACATTGAACAATTTGTGAGTGGAAAGACGGGGCCTGCCAAACAGTCCCTTGGGATTAACTGCATACCGTCTAATTATACAACATCTAGAAAACTTCCTATGGTCTCTGGGCTAAAAATGGATTCTATGGGCATTGGATCTCACTGGGGTTTTCTCCACTGATCAAGGTTCTACAGGCTTTTGCGGCATAACTCTGCTTTGTCCTTACAACTTCGGCTACAAAAGATGATGGTTTGAGGCATCCAACATGAAAAGAGGGAGGACCTTTGTGATCCGATGTCCGACCATGCTTTCACTGGAATGCTGGGACAAATGAATCCAGACAGAGAGAGACTTGGAGCAACAAACAAAACAACCTGTGTCTTAAATTAACTCTAAGAAATAGTGTTTTAGTGGGTTTGGTGATAATTCAATCGTCTCCACCCACACAAAAGCCTTCAACACATCTCAGCGGTCATGCACGAGTCATTGTCAGAGCCTGCTCGTTTTGTTTAATTGTCAGAATGCAGTATCTTCAACATTCCTGACATTGTCATGCCGCATTTCATTTTTTAAATAACACCAAACAACAAAGACAGGAAGCGGTTAACATTGGCTAAATGTTGACACTGCCGAAGCAGGCTGGGTCAAAGGGTCCTTATAATTACGGATGCACTTATCCAACTTTTTCCGTCCCCATACCAATACCTGGGCTTTTTGCCAATACCTGCAAATACCGAGTGCCGAAACGATATCAGTGTACCTGAGCAGAAGTCACTCTCCCTGTGTTTGTGCTGTTGTCCAATATTCTCCTTGCTTTGCTAGCACGTGTGCTTTTGGTGCATGTTGGTGCATATGAGCGTGCCCCATTGACCAGCTCCAAGCTGTTGCTCTGCACTGCTGTCGTATGGCGGTTACGGCTGACAACGCCGTCCCGACCGACAGCGTCGTTCTGGAAGCGTAGCATCCAACCTCCAGTTTCCCCTCAGGTAAACACCGTTAGCTCTGTCACCATTTTCTGCCATAGTTTGGACTGTTTGCTCGGTTAGCTAACCACTACAGTCGTGCCCTTGCTGAGAGCCATTGAGAGGCAATTTAAATGCTCCCAATCTATGAGGCTATGGATAACAAACAGTAGCGGCATACATCTATTTCACCATCATACAAGCTATTATCAAAGCGCTTTTATTACAATTTAAAAAGAAGGCCTTGGACTGCTAGCGTTGCAAGGCTGACATACAGTCTATAGGCTGCAGTAGCAGTTTAAAATGATGGCTTCTTTGAACGTATTAGTCATTTTCGAAAGGGTCAACGACCACGCTGAATGGGGTTATCAATGCACAACCAAAGCTTGTAGTGATTCACTTAACCACTTAAAGATTCTTTGAGACGAAGTGTCTATCCATAGCATTGGATACAATGCAGACAAGTATATAGCTTCAAAAAGTGAGAAGGAATTTCTCTATTTACGACTATTGAATAATGAAACTACTGAGCTAAAATATAATGACCCAAGAATTCATTTCCTATGACAAAAGAGGGAAAATAAGATTGATTTAATGTAATAGTAAACAGACAGAGATTGAATTGGGCAAATAAGATATTTTTAAAGCCTAGTTTTCTGAATGCCCTTCCCAGCAAGCAACACCAAACCAAAGGATGGGATGGGTTGGGTGATGGGGTCAGTCCTTCTGCCTTCCAGCCTTCGGTATAGAATAAATCAAAATCATATTTTTGTGTCAAGTATAAAAGCACTCAAGGTTAGGCTTTTTGCTTCGAAAAGAGACCAATTCTCCGTTTAAGTATTTTGACAGGAGCTCCTCTTTAATCCTGATGGCTACAAATGCCTTACAACCTTTTCACTTCCTTGAAGAAAAGTGGTCCTCTTTTTATTGTTTTGCCCATTGTGATAAAGGGGATCTTTTATGCCATCAACAACATGGCAACAGTGTACTGCCTTTGTTTCGTTGCACCATCCTGGGGGTCTGTTCGCATGAGATACAGACATACAGAGGCGCAGTAAATGATTGATGGGTTGGAAGAAAATATTAAAAAGGAAAAAAAAAAAAGAAGAAGACGAGTCAAAATTCAGCATTTGTAAATATTTCAAGCTCTTGCACCCTGCCAAAGAGAGATCTGAGGGGCAACAACAATAACAGCAAAAACTATACTTAACCATCTACCCTGATGCAAACACGACTTAGACAGCTGACTTAGATTTGTTGAGACTATCACTGTTTTGAAAAACTACTCGGATAGCTTTGTCGGGAATAAAAACTATACGTAGTCGCAAACTACAATCTTGAACCCTATTGGACATGCTTCCCTATTAAGTTATCAGCTGTAATCATTTCGAATAGTGTAGTTCAGGAGCACATGGGGCTGAGGTCTTCCCTTTCCAACTGGTGTGTGCCACTGTATGTTTTTAGCCAACAAAATGAACTGTACAAAGATGGTGAGAGAAATAATCAAAATCAGAGCTGACTGAAAGTTCAGGGAAGGTATGTATAGTGCAAGTTTTTGGGCACGAGCCACTTTATCCTGGCAAGCAATGCTGCCCAAGAGCAACTTATCATGGCAAAGGGATCCCATGTCCTGGCATGGCTCAAGATGGAATAGAGCCTGACATGCGCATATGGGTACAGAGTCTATTGCAAAGATATAGGAAACAAAATAGCCCCATTTTCTCATTGACACAAATACTGGCATCCAGTAATGCGGTGGCATTCCACAATATTCCAGGCAGCTGTTGCATAGTATGCCCAAAAGTATGCACAATGGCTTGCTGGGAGGGAACAACAGTCAAATAAGAGACAATGTGATAGGTTCTAATTGCTTCAAAATGTCCCGAAGAAGGCCCCCTATTATCTATTTAAATCGGCTGATAATGGGAGGCTAGGAGGAGGAGGAGATGGAGAAGGGGAGGAGGAGTTGGAGGGGGCTACCTAGGCAGAGGGAGAAAGCTATCCTCTGCGCCGCTGTCGCCTCATTATTTTCCGTCTTGACGGACGCCCGCGCTCAACCCCTGGATGAATGGCCCTGTGCTGAATAAGTTATCGCCAGACACACAAAGGGAAGAGTGCCACAAACAACACAGCAGTACTGCAAAGCATGAATCTTTTTCCTCTCCTCCTCAGTCTTTCCTCCCTCCCTCCCCTCAAACCCCACACCCTTCCCCCTGCTCCCTCTAGACGAAAGGCAGGCCCTGCCACAGACTGAGATCTCACCTGTAATTTCTGAAGAAGCTCACAGTAGGTGGGGAAGAAAAATGTAACGGATATAATAAAATGAAAGAGAGGAAGGATAGAGGCATCTATGTGTGCTGAAAAGCTATATACCTCCGTTCCTCCATTTTGATTCATCTGTCCTTTTTGTTTGTGCGACTCCTCAGTGAAGACAGGGACCTCCGTTGGACAGCATCTGAAGATGTTTGAGAGGATTCTTTTTGTTCTTCTTAAGACAAGGCGCACAGCATGATCAGTGAAAATGGTTTGGCTTCCTCTGATGTTTATTTTGTTTCCTTTTCTGTTGTTTGGACTGCTGGGACCTAGCATATAATATCACGATCACCTCTATACAATGCTCCCGCGAGGGGGTGTGTGAGGAGGGTTCCCTATAGCTGCAAAATGGGAGTTAGGAAATAATTACAGGAAACGGTCCATTCCCAAACGGTTATGGCTGTGGTTTTAGCCACCAAGCCCTCTCCCTAGCTGTCACTCAAAAGTAGCTGTAGAACTTTTGGACAGGAGAGCCTCTTTCCCCTCTGACCGGGAAATCAGAGGGTGCCGTAGCCCGACAGGCGCTCGACGGCAGATCAAACAGGGCGGGTACCCTTGGAGTGACACCTGGAGCCACTTCAAGGGATGAGAGCGCCACTGATCTCCAGTCATCTCGTCAGAACGACAGTCTGTCAGGGTTAAAGCAAGGGGAAAAAAAGAAGCTCTATCAACTGGGATGCTATGAGCGAGGTCGAACGGAGCATCACCTCAACGGCATGGATGGCTGACCCTCGAGCATTTGGAGAAGTAATAGTGCAAAGAGTGTTTTTTTTTTTTTTTTGTTGGAATGCTTAAGTTCAGCCTTGATGTCCGTATCTGGGACTAGGTGATAGCTAATTGTGCTGATACAGCAGTTTCACTCAATATTTTACCATAGTTTTTGCTTGTTGTGCTTTGATTGCAAAAGCCTTCAACCTTAAAATGAATTGAGAGTATTCACAATTTACCATCTTTAAAGCTAGCTGTCGTTTGTTTTTTTTAAAACATGAAGAATTTCTTCACCGCCATGTTTGGAATAATACAATTTTATCTTTGTCCCGACCTATCAAAAAACAGAAGCCCGCTATAGGCTGGATAATAAAGAGAGGGAGACATGTAGGAAGAAAAAGGGGGCTTTGGCAGCCAGTTAAGCGAGTCAATCCTCACCAGACAAATGCATCCCTTATATAAAACAACAACACGTCTTTGCCCTTGTCAACAACCTCTTCTTCTATACAACCCAGGCTTCTGTGTCTGTGTGTGTGTGTGTGTGTATTTTTTCCTTTCTGCAAAAAACGTCCCATCAGCACTCTCTAATGGGCGAGGTGGAGGAAGAGAGAAAAAGACAGAGAGATAAAGCAGGATGGAGAGCGAGAGAGCGACAGAGAGCGCGCAAGAGAGGGAGAGCGAGAGAGAGAGAGAGGGGTGGCAGTGGTGCTTGTTTGGCTCAGGAGCAGTGAGTAATGAGGCTCAGGCGCACCCTGTCATTCTCCCAGCAGCAGCCTGTAGCCACAGACACACACATATAGACACACGTATACATTAAAAAGTATCTCCAAACAAGACACTTATCTGACATTCAAAACAGGAAAGTGAATTAACTTGATACAAATAAAGAAGTTGAATTATAAAATGTATGTATTATTATTGTTTCCCCCCCCTCAATAAGAGATGGGCCTTAATGACCAGCGAGGTCTTCCAGTACTACTTGCTTGCCTGCCAACAGTAGCAAAAAAGTAACACCAAAAGTAACACCTTTTCAGGCTAACACGCATACCTTTAATCCACTGAACATACCCATAATATGCATACAGGCACACGCACACACACACACACACACACACACACACACACACAACAGCTGCGCTCAACTTGATGTGTATAAAGTTTAGCAAGGAGTTGCAGTGAGGTCAGATATGATTCATGCTTTGGCACTTTGCTCCTTTGCCAGAATAAAAACAGACTGGACATGAAAAGCACAGAATGCTTCCCCAGAGGGGGCAGAAAAGGCCAGGGATAGGACTGACCCAGAGGGATGCAGCAATATGGGGGTGTGGGGGGGGGGAGTGGGGTGGTTATGATGCCAGGCTGAACAAATTGCAAAGCAAAGGGAATGTGTTTAAATGTAGTACATGGAATTATCGTGGCGGCAACATGGAGAGATCAGAGAGAGCGGGATCCACTGGGAGTGATCTGCCACTCCCGGGACAGAAAACACGAAGCTCGGCGATGGCTACTGAGATGAGTTCAGCTGTAACGCAAAGTAAAATAGAATGCAAAATAGGACGCGTCTTACACAATGTCAAAGATATGGCTCCAGCATTGTGGTGAAACACAGAAGAAGAAGAAATATAGGAGTGTGTAGGATTGTAAATGCATAGGTAGGTATAATGATGGAGCACAGCGCCAGAAAGCCTGCCACTGCTCCACTGGGCTGACTCTCCTGACCCCACAACATTGTAATAGTGTTTTTCTATTGCTCTTCGCAGCCTAAAAAAAAAAAAGGACAACACAAATAAATAAATTAAAAGAAGAAAAAAAAACAGCAAAAAGGGGAAGAAGAAAACATCTGAACTGCAATCTTCCACATCTTTCAGCTTCAATTAAAAAAATGGAATCTTTTTGTTCAACTTCATAACAAGACATCAAGAGGGCCCCAAGACTCCGATCCCACCACAGCTCAGTGGTAGAGTTGAACTCCATTAATTATGTGACCTACATATCCCAGTAGTTAATATTCCAGACAGATGGATAGAGCGAGAGAGATTATATATTTGCCAGGATAAAGGCAAAACTTACAGATTAAAGTTTCCGTCTCTAGATGTTGTTTTGGGGGCCATGCACTATGGTCTCTCGGCTCATGACATTGTTCGCGTGAGTGTTTATTGGGCCAAGCAAACAAGGAAAAATAACTTCCCAGTTTCCTGTGAATAACGCAGGGAAGGACGAGTTGTACATACTCTCCTTCTGCCAATTAGTCATATGAAACAGGTTTAATTTCCATTTAAGTAAATGATCAACGGCATATCAAGACTCAGGGGCTTGTTCTTATTTAGCTGTACTACATTTGCACTGAACTTGCCAGAGGTACCTGCAGGGGAAAATCAAAGAAATGAACTGGGCTGCACATTAAGACAGCTTGTCAAGACACGTCTCAAGAAAGGAAGTTGGTGTCTTGGTAACAGTGCGGCTGCATCCGCTTGTGAGCTACTGCATCATGGGCTGATCTCTTAATCAGTGTCCAGAGTGTGCATGAGTCCTCTTCTGAAGGCTGAGTCTCTGTCCGTCTTGCCTGCCCATCGCTACTGCCAGTCCCAGCCATGAATATGGAGCTGTTCTGTGGCTGGGAGCTTGCTTATGTTTTCTGTCTGATATCTAGGCCCCATTCCCATTTCAAAGGGAGGTCCACCCGGGGCCTTGACTTTTTGATCTGCCTGGCGACTGAGTCGACCACCTGCATGTGGGATCAGCTGCCAGCGAGAGTAGACAACCCCTCTGCTTCAAAATATACATCCTCCCCCCTCTTCGTCCGGCTTCATTGCCCTTCACTGTGCCCCCTCCTTCCGTGAAGCTGCCAGGAGCCCCAGTGGTCCTAACTGGGTCTGGAGCCGCATTCCCACTCCCAACTGATCTGACCGTGATGGGTGAGATGCTTGAGATGTTCAGTGTAGCAGCAGGAAAGGCTCACGCCACAGCCACAGGGCCATTTACGAGAGGCCATAGTGTCATTATGCCTTGTAAACAACAGATGCCTTATCAAAAGGTCTGTGGCTTCTTTAATCGGGGGATAGTGATCCACGCTGTGAGCTGTAACCCGTCGCAATGCAGACCGTACCAAAGCCATACATCTATCAAACTTGAAAATTACACTTTGAATTAGTGGATGACGAAGACCAATTAGTTTGAAGGGAAATCCACGAAACAAAGTTTACATCCATAAATCCTACGACACGAGAGAGTTCAGCTAATATCTGTGAGCCGGATCAAACAATAATTCAGCCTGGGGAGATTAAATGCTCGCTCAAGTTTGTGGTCAGGTGTTCGTTATTTTACAGACCCACTTAAAGTTGATAAAAGACGTGCCCACTGATGCTCTAATTTTACAAATTGGGTAAAGTTCAGATCCGAATAAATCTGTGTTTTATTCACTGTCAATAAAGCAATCTGAGAAGGTATTGCTTGATGGCAACAAGGATTCAAACCTAAAACCATTACCTGGATTAAGAACATTCTATTACGGATGAATTTCTATTCTAAGATGCTGATGTAATATTTTACATTGGATTCACCTAAATCACCAACTATTTCAGTATTTTTTTATAAGAAATGCAACTAATCAAAGTTGTAAAGAGATATTTTCTTTGTGGTGCAAAGGTTCTGGAGGTAACGCTCAACAGGAACTAAATGCAATGATAACACATCTTTTGATGATCATAGATATTAATATGATATCAGGTTTGCCTCTCTGCCTCATTAGGATCACTGTGCCTGTCACGCTATAATTAAAACCCAAAGGATTTCAGAAAATTGAATTAAAAATTAACTAAGAGTGGATGCCCTGGATGCCCACCACTAGACCACTGACATCCACTGAGTAAATGAAGACGGCTGACATGAGACAGACGAAGACTCGTCATTATGACCCAGCCAATAGAAAAGCACCTATACAGCGTGTTGTACTAACTACCCTCCTCAGCAGTGATGAGTTTCACAGTCAGACATTTGTTAGATTCATTTTCAAACAAAGCAACAGCTATTGGAGACGTGTGTGCGCTTCTGAATATTTCTTACAATAAGTGATATTCACAAAGTCTTTAAGTTAATTGGCTTTCTTGAACTCTGACAGCTAGCGTAATGAGTGTCTAATTGTTTTTCAGCTGGGGTGAAACCCTAAGACCATGAGGACACTTCAAGAAGAGGTGTTAAAAAAAACACCCAACAGTGGAAAAAGGACACCAATTATCCATTTGTCTCACCACTGATGAAGGCCAACGTGTTGACTAATTATAATCAACTTAAAAATCGCTGCAGTATTTATGTATCTGCTGCTATCACATTTTAAGGAAAACAATGCTAAATCTCTGTGTTATTGACGTAAAACAATCTTTCACAGCTCTTTGCCTGGACAAAATTATTGTAGTGGCTTTTACATTGAGCTTATTATAACGAAAAGATGGAATATATACCCGAGTACGAGTGTCTGTGTCGTAAGTGCAACAGGTTAGGTCTACTTCACTTACTCACCTATTTGTAAAAGTCCTCTACTCCAGTTACCTTAAGAAATAAACCACTTCTATAGCCGAGACAAACAAGTGGAGAATGACAGAGTAACTACCCCCAAACCAAAACCAACAGTGTAAAGAAACTACACATGCTCTGACATCGCACACAAATACACAATTAATCAAAAGGCAGAAAACTGGGGGAGCAAATAATGAAATGAATGGGGAAATGAGGACAAATTGCCTAAAAGGGGGGGTGGGGGGGGGGTGAAATATCATTGAACCATCCAGAAATTTACTTTTCACTCTCAGTTCTCCAGCTCTGGTTATAAATGACTTCAGATTTGACGTTTCCAGCCCATAAACTTACAACAAAACACGCTTCCTTTTATTCAAACAGCGGAGAAACGACAAGAAAGAAAATACTTTTTGTTAAAGAATGACGGGGGGGGGGGGGGGTTGCGCTGCTCCCATCAAGCAGAAAGGCGGGCGGCGGTAGTGGAAGAGGCTCGCCGCCGGGCCCCACTTTAGAAGGCCCTCATAAATCCTGATTTGAGCGGGGCGCTAACCAGAGGAGGAAAGACACGTCAAGAGAGGAGGCTGGAGAGAGTAGCTACGTCTGATTAAGTCTTCCCATTAGGTGACAGCTGAACTTTAACATTAATATGATAATATTGAAATAAGTGTGTTATTTACTTCAGCGCCAGAAGGGGGTGTGGAGGGGAGGAGGAGGGAATGATGAATGACTTCTGGACAGCTTCGGGTGACGTGCCAGGCGAGCTGACCCACCCCCACCCCCCCCCACCGCGATCCTCCTCCTCTTCCCATAATCAGACTTGACAAAATGGAGACATATGCAGAAATATTGGTTACAGTCGGCGTCACAGCCCTTCTCAGGCCTTCCCTCTCCAGTAACTGCCGGCCGCCCTGTGAGCCGCCCTCCAAATTGTCTACGGGCACTGAAGCATCTATTTCAATTGACACTTCCTTCCTGGCCCCAGGATTTTACATTTAGTCGGTGTCATTTACATATTACTCTTAATCAAAATCCACAGTGGGCGACAGGGAGAGAGAAAAAAAACAAGAAAGAGGGAGCGAGAAACAAAACCGTGGCGTCACGGTTCAGGGGTAGGCACACAGGCACTTTATAAAATGGAGATGTGACAAGACATTACGGTGTGTGTGTGTGTGTGTGTGTGTGTGTGTGTGTGTGTGTGTGTGTGTGTGTGTGTGTGTGTGTGTGTGTGTGTGTGTGTGTGCGTGCGAGACTGTTCACATGTGTGTGTGTGTGTAAGGTGGTGGTTGCATAAGATAATCCAAGGACTATTGAAATATTTGCGTGTGAATGCTTGTGTTTGTGCGATTGTTGGGGGATGCCTTGTGCATGAACTAGCAGGCGAGCGAGACAAAGACTGCAAGTTGGACATGGGTTGTAAGTGCATTTTGTGAAAAACAAAAAGGCACAGAGAAGAAAAGAATGGAGACATGTACAGTGTGTACTTGTCTCTTCCAGCCCTTTTCTGTAACTTAACACCAATACCACTGCGTGTAACAGAACAGCCATTCACACCGTTTGTTCGTAAGTATTTCTTCATATACAAATAGTGTGTTCATTCATCCATTCATTGACATGTTCTTCTGTTTGTTTATCCATCCCCACCTGTGTTCTCTGGAAAATAAGAGCAATGTGGCCAACTGCAACTCATCATAAATAGAAAGATGGATTGTTTCATAATAAACTTAATCGGCTGGTGATGACATGGAGCGAGCTCACGGCACAGTCAAAGCATGGCACATACAGAGAGGTGCAGAAACAAGGTCCGTACCTGCCTCTTACCTTCTCAGCATGCCAGTAAGGATGCGAGAACTCTTGCCCAGGTTGGCGTCCGTTTCTCTCAGCTGCGGGGACAGAACCGGGAAAAAACAGGTTTTAGTTTGCATTCTGATCCAACAATTCTCCAGGTTATTAAACACAGTCTACGTCGAAACTACAACAGTGAAAAATCAAGTTTAAAAGAGTATAAAACTGTCCTTTGACTACAAAATACACTGATATTAAAACCTTGTATTGCTGAATTAACGGTGAGGGGACCTACTTTTTTTTTTTTTTTTTGACCAGAAACATTTAATTGCTGAAAACGTGTTACAACATTAAAGCCATCGCAGTTGCTACCAGTGCTACTTTGAGCTTGTGCGAGGCTATACTGTTACACAGCCTTGTACTACTGGCCTCAAGGCAAAGTACCTTGCTCAAGGGCAATTTCAGAAGGCACCTCTAAAGTTTGACACTTTATCCTTCCACCTAAAGTTGTTGGTTGCGAGCTAGAGGGATGAATCAAAGATCCTTTGATAAGAAGCTTCTTTTTTTTTTTGCTTTAGGTTTCTGGTTTACCTGTCTCGAGACAAACCCCACTGAACATACCTTTAGATCCACTTTCAAAAGCTGCAAGATTTACCCAAACATAACATAACCTTTAATCCCAAGTCTTTAAACTAGAGCCATCCTGAGCTGTTTGTTTACAGGTAGAACATCTCTGTAACATTAAAAAAAAAAAAAAGTCATCAACGGCAGATTCCCACTTAGGAGGTCATGTCATTCTAACAGCCATCTGCTCACCTCGCTGCAAAGCAAACATTAGAATGGTGTGAGAAAAATAGTGAGAAGGGCCCTTGACTGTTGACGTACGTAACAAGCTCAGGGAGTCCTTGAAGGCACACTTGAAATAATGAACATGGCTATTGAGGGCTAATTGCCTTGGATATTTCCCTTTCTATGGCTCCATCTTCTTCTTTCTCTCTTTCTCTGTCGTTTCCCCCCCCCCCCCCAGGGGTCAGGGAGATGTTTTCATTCTATCCTCTTATCAGGCGTAGGCACTTTCACTGGGGAAAAGGAATTGGCAGAGATGTTGCCAACAAGGTGCGAGTGTGACAAAAAAAAAAAAAAAATATGCTGACACCGCACTAAGGGAGCTGCCACATATGTCTACCTGTAATCGCATTTCTAGAGGATGATGAGGGAATGTGGGGAAGATTTTTTTGCAGAGAGCTTCTCTCTGAGAGTCAGCAGGGAGTAATTCATCCCCATCTCTCTCTGAGATAATAACCACTTTCCCAATAAAGCCACTCTCACTCAGTGTATATACTCTGAAATGTATTCTATTTTTAATTCCTCACTTCCACATCTCTTCTTCCAACCTTCCTCTCCTCTACAATGGCTCCAGCATCACTCTTTCCCCCCCCCCCCCCCCCCCCCCCTCCCCCCGTTTGTTCTGGCTCATCTTGCAGTCATCTCTCAATCCGCCCTCTCTTCCCACCCCTCCTTTACTGCTACTTTTTTCCTCTTCTTCCATCCTTCCTTTCCACCCTCTGGCAGCCTGGGTTGGTGCGATGCAGGTTGCGAGAGCCAAAGATACATGTGGTACAGGGTAGGAGGTGGGGGACTTGGGGTATGGGCCCTCTGGCAAAGACAACAAGTCCTGCAGTTGCCTGATGTCTGCCTCTACCCACAGATCTGTCCCCTAGATACTTCACACTTTCTCCCAAAATACATCTCTCTCTGAATCATTCCTTCTTTCCATTCCTCGCCTCTCTCTCTCCTCAGCCTCTCACCAAATCTCATGCTATCCTCCTTAACCTAAAATGGAAGCCAACTCAAATTTTTAGTGCAGTTGAGTGTCTAAAATTAACTGCGGTTGCCGACATGGAAGGAACGAGAGGATTCATATTTAATGTGCCGTTCAAAACAGAACATCGCAGCAAAGACACCCTCGACCACTTTCTGGGATTCAAATCCACACACACGCATTCTGTCACCATTATTATAAAACAAAGGTAATTTGCACATCAAATTCCTGATAGTCTCTGAGCCGTATATCCTTTCACCCTATAGCGCAGAACAAAAGAGGACATTTAGTAGAGAAAAGAGGAAAAGTTCAGCCTTAAGGATGAAAAATAAGAATCTCCTCAATTTGTACTCGAGTATTAAAGTTACAATCTCAAAGATCTGCGTTTTGTTCTCTTTGGCGTCACTTATGGCGATAAGCGGTGAGTGCAGGTGTGTTTTTGGGATCTCACTTCCCAGAGATCCGCTTGTGATTTTTTTTCTGGGAATGCCGCCAGAGACACCCAGTTCGTAACACTGCAAATGCGAGGGCAGTGGGCCATAGGCTCAATCGCAATTGTGTTACCTCATTGGGTGATTGACGATGACTCAACAGACATTTATTTAGATGGAAATCTTCTAGATTAATACTTTAAAGTTTTTAAGTTTACTGAGCATGGTAATATAAAAAGAAATCACTAATTTGTTTCCTCAAATGATGCAATTAATCCTTTTATATAATAATCGGAGCTTTCAAATGGCTGAATCCTACTCTAAGAATACTTATTTCTATTGGAACTGTTGACACTGACGTTATAGCTCTGTATGGTCAGTAAGTGATAAGAGGCTAGGCTAGCAGAGTTGTGCCTTCAAATTATATAATTCATGGTGCCTACAATAATTTGAGATTACACAAAGATGGACAATTAATGCAAAGTTCATGTCATCAATAGAGAAGAGAGAGGACAAATGTGGAAACCTGATTTAGTCATTTGAAGGCGAGAATTATTCATTAGGGGGGATCGGAACAAATTAATAATTTGTGCACACAAATTGCGTATTTTGTTCCCTGAATTTAGGATTCATACCCTCAAATTAATAATTTTATACCGTGGAATTATTGATTCAAGGATATACTAATTTTAGGGAATTAATATTAAAACGTTCCCCGTGATACCTGTCGTCCTCCGTATGAGCTGGCCTGGAGAATTATAAAACCACATTCTTCAATCCACTCTGGTTCAGAGTCGGGAGTGAACTGCTTCGACCCAGTGTCGAAACCTTCCATTAACTTCTATTTGTACCATAAAAGCAAAACAAAAGGCCACACCCCCTGCTGAGCATAGAGGTTTGTGTGTGTGTGTGTGTGTGTGTGTGTGTGTGTTTTTGCTAGGTTTGATTGTTCATGTGTTGGCAGTAATGCTAAAACTATACCTCCTTTCACCTTCTTTTTAATGCAAAAGAGGTGTTAACCAGCCCTTCCATCCTGTGTCTTTAGATCTTGATTTCTTTTTACTTTGCTTCTGCCCCACAAACTGCCTTTAAAGCCCTCTTGAGTGTGTGTGTGTGTGTGTGTGTGTGTGTGTGTACATGTGGTTAAAGGGGTTCAGCAAAGAAGACTCATGGGAAGAAGAGAGAGAGAAAGAGAGCGAGGGAGAGAGAGCAAAAGAAACAGGTACTCTCTGTAGACGCTGTGGACCGTTTTGAAAGGAGATGTTTGACTTCCTTTGAAATCGCCTGTGCGAGGCCCACTGCCATGTTGTGGTCTTTAGGAGGGAGCAGTCAGTGCCGAGCCCCCTTCCTGTGTTTGGTCTTTTTTTGTCTCTGTTGAATGTGTGGAGAAGCAGCGCTAAGGATTTGGGGTCGGTGGGCGGGGGAGAGGGAAACTGGAGAAGAGCGCTGGGGAAGTAAAGGAGGGTAGGTGAGGAAGGATCATCCCAACGTTCAGGTGAGAACAAGAAAAGTGGGAAAATCCTGGAGAAAGGTGCACAGGTACCAGCACTGTGAGATGATATTGACTACAATATAGTGCTATCAATAAATATGCACATTGTCAAAACAATTCTGCTGACTTTGTGTGTGCACACGCGTAAGCAGACGCAAGACGGTGTGTGTGTGTGTGTGTGTGTTTACTTGGCAAACCACGCATAAAGTGGTGAATGTTGTCAATGTTGCTAACCGAGCTGTAACACCTTTACGGTCTCACAAACACTTGTTAGAATAGACAGATGAGTGTGTGCAGGTGGCATGTGCGTATACTCACCCTCTCTCTGGCTCTTTGGATCTTCTCACGGTCACTGTTCAGGTTGGAAAGAATCTCCTGACCCACTTGTTCTGTAAGATAAGCAGGTGCAGGATGAGAAAGAGCGCGCGAGTCTGACATTTGCGAAATTGAATGTGAAAAATAATAGAACGAGCATTCTGCAGTCATTGTGCCAAATGTCGCACCCTAACTGTCAGGCGGCTAGACAGGAGAATATTGTAGCTTGTTTCTTTTTAAATCCTACTTAAAATGCTTTAGCAAACAGACAAACAAGTTCGAGGCAACAATACCCCAGCATCCATCCTGCCAGTGGGGTCCACTCAGCCAATGCAATATTCATTAAGCCACTCGGTTTTTAAATGCCTCTCGTCAGTTGTAGATGTAAACACATTAACGCACAGTTATAAAACATCCCCGACAAGGCACCTGACAAGCTTGTCATTGGTCACTGTCATTTTCCTGTCCCTTGGGTTGAGAATGAGAAAAGAAAGCAGCAAAAAAAAAAAAAAGAAGGATAAACCAAATAAGCCCCCCCCCCCCCCAATCAAAATACCCACTGCTCTGCCATCAGTGTAACCGTACTGCTACAGTATTAGCGTTTAAAAATGAGGGAGGCTGAGGATGAATCGGGAAAAAAAAGGAAAAGGAGTGAAGAATCTTTGCATGGATCAAAGACGGGCTTTCAAGCGCAACAAACAAATCCGGAATAAACAACGCAGTTGCTGACTGTATTACACTACACAGGTGCCGCACACCAAAGGGCCCACGTGCTGAGCGCCTGTTTGGGGGGGGAGCGGTGCAAAAATGGGCTACATCTGGCAGCTAAACAAGAGAAGAGAGAGAGAGAGAATGATAGAGAGAGACTGACAGAGAAGGGGGATCAGGGAAAAGAGGAAAAAGAGAGAGCACTGTCAAATGAATGACGCTCGTCTCCCATTCATCCGCGTCCCTTTACCCCCCCCCCCCCCCCCTCCCTACCTCCCCACACACACACACACACACTGTAAGTGACTCAAATGTGTCTCTTCCTGCCTTCATTAATTTCTAATCTGGGACGAGACAGATTGAAGGATACCCAGATTAAACAGTGCAGTCAGACAGTCACATGTGACAAATAGGGCAGATTAAAAAGACTTGAGTGCAGGTATTAATAACCATAAAAACACAAGCCCACCCCCGTCCCCATTGGAGAAGAACAAGGGATAAACAGGAAGGGAGTTGTTGCAGAAATCTTCTGTTTAAAAGACAAATAAGCACATCTATCTATCTCTGTCAGGGCTGTGGGCTTTTTTTTTAAATAAATGAGTGTGACAAGGACTGCAGCAGCAGAGGGTTTTTTTGATTATTGGAAAGGTTTGCAAACGTATAAAAAGATGGATGAGGTCGCAGGAGAAAGGGCCTCCAATGAGAGCTTAACCTGAGCGATCAGCACTCGTTACACAGATTCTGTTAAGGTACGTTTTTTTAAGACCATCAAGGTTTCATCAACGTTTAGGTAAATTTAAAAAAAGACGACAAATGATTAATAGCCTCGCCAATAACATACGTTCAGTGGAGAAGAACAAAACCACCGGCTTTCTCAATAGAGCTCCAGAATGAGGGTTGTGTAAAATCAACAAAAAGTTCCATTATAACTCATTATAAGATAATCCTTTTATTTGGCTTTGTGGCCAGTAAGGTCCCCCCCCCCACCACCACCCTAAGTCATAAGGGATGTACGCCTCCCGAGGGAATGCACAGTGTTTATTGTCTTCATCATGTATCTTCCCCTGCATTGCTCATCCTCTTTGGCATGTATCTACATCTCCATTCGTCTCATTTAAGCTCTGCTGTCCAGTGGTCTGTGAAAAACGTCATTACTTACCGGGAGAAAGAACTGGTTGGGCAACAAATGGGGCAATATATTGAGTTTAAAAATCAGAAAATTGAACGTAGAAGAATAACGAGAGGTTCCTGAGGAAACTACTTTGCATACCGTGATAATGTAGTTTCATCATCATCATCATCAACATACACTTAATGTAGATGAGGCTCCACCCATAACTGTCAACACCTGTGAAGAAATGCAACGAACTGGTCCGTCCTGTAATAATGTTTATGTGGGAATTATTTGGGTAGTCATTGGCCTTAAATGCATGTTGGTGCGTACGTTAAAATACTACATATTCATGTTTGTACAGCACCTTCAACTGCACAAAATGACCACAACCAAAAAGAGGACAAATGCACAGTTGATAAAAACGGAGCAGGAGAGGAGAAATAATTTTGTGTTAATGCTCCCGACTTGTTGCTCGTTAGTGTTTAAAATATTCCCCTCCTGTTTAAACAGCTATTAACAATTTAAATAACCCTGGCCCAGAGGCCTTGCTCTGACTCACTTGTTAAAGATCCCCCATCCCCAAAGGTCCATTTAACAAGCCCATTATTCCATTACATGACACTCGCACCAGCACCAGAGAGCCTGAACTCAACTTATTCCCCCAATGTTAACGTAGAAAACAATTAGGATAGAAAAGTTGAAGGCACAAATTAGACTGAAGGGGGAAATAATGTCTGGATCAGGAGTTAGACACACAACTGACAGAGCACATCGATCTGTTTTATCAACTCAACACTTCTACCGTTGTACTAAAAATGACACGGTGGACGGAAAATATATTTACTGGACGATTAACTTTACTAGTGGAGAACAAGCACCATAAAACCAGCCAGACACAGCTGGAGAGAAACATTGCTGTTTACTTCGACTCCTGAATAGAGCAACTACAATACGTCTGTGCTGCTCTTCTTAGTCTTATGTGACAGTAAACTGTACATCTTTGGATGGTGGAAGGTTGTTCAGACAACATAAGCGATACGATGACATCAGTTACTATCATCTTGAGCTTGTGTTGTGACATTTTGCAGACCAAAAACTTGAGTTGGGTAAATAATAGAAAGATTAACGAATAAAGACACTAATCGTTAGCTGCAGTCCTATTCTTGAATACTTCTTGAAACAGAAAGGCTTGCTGAAGAAGAGGCTCCACTGATCATTCACAATCCTGTGTAAAATAGAAATATCATAAACTGCCCATTCTGGCTCAGGACAATACAGTTTAGAAAGCCAACAATCCTGGTAGCATTCAATCCTCCACAGCCTTCAACTTTCTCCAGTCGACGGACACATTTAATTGGAGGCATCATCTATTTTACAGGAGCTGTTTCAGAGCAGTTACACACTGTCTGAGGGCTCTCTCTCTCTCTCTCTCTCTTTCTTTCCTTTTCTTTTTTGTGCCTTTGCTCCCTCCGTCCCCAGAGCGGAAAGGGTACAAGACCTGACAGTGGTGTGCTCTGAGGCTCAGCACAGCTCCTTTTCATTAAGCAGTTGAGACCACTTTTTGAAGGTTACCACACACAGTTGTATCCGGACACAAGCCACACACTCCAACAAACGGGGCATGGAGACCCATGGGAGGGTTGAGGGGAAGTAAGGAGGAGCCTAATAAATGTTAGACCATACATTTTTTTTTCTCTCTCTCTTTCTCACATATACACACACACACACACACACACACACAGTGCAGCAGTCAACTTATATGCCTGCGACTCCCAGGTGAATAAAGTTACCTGTCTTTGTACACTTCCAGAGAAGCTTTTTTTTTTTAAGAGCTTCTCAAGTCTACAACTGCCTGGTGACAGACTTTCATCACCTCCATCAAAGTTGTACCCACACTGGGATGTATTTGTAATGCTGAGCCCACAGGCCATGAGGCTAGCGCCTTCGCACCGAGCTACAGCTCGAAATAAAGAGGTGCCAAGTGCTAGGTCACAGGGGGAGGGGGGGGGGGGCGCATGTAGCATCTGGAAGCTTAGCAATGTTACACTACGAGGTTACTTATAATAATAAAAACCTACGACTGTTACTTCGCATGAAGGATTCCTAGTGTTTCAGAAGAGGAAGTGCATCGTCTTCAAACATTTTTCCACCCTGTTTAACATCGATTCCTCTTCAACACCACGCCGTGTCAGGTAGGAGAGACGCAGGCAGAGTCTGAGCACTTTAAAAAAAAAGGCCCAAAACCTGAAATATTCTGGGCAGGCAGAAGCAGAGTCGGTCCACACTGACTTAGCCCATGCGTCGGCCCTTCCCCTTGCATGTGTATGAGCGGTGGTGGGCAGTCAGGGTGGATTTCTGGGGCCTTTCTTCACTCCGCCAGGCTCTGTTTTATTCATCGCCTGCGCCCTGACCCCGCAGAGCTCCTGTTCTGACAAATCACTTCTGATTAAGACAGATCTCAGTTAGTCAGCCACTCAACTTGGCCTATTCATCATTCCATAGAAAATATCCCTCTCTCTCTCCTCCCCCGTCCCCCCCTCCTCCTCCTCCTCCTCCCGTCTCGTTTGCCTGTCCGTCAGACCGAAACTAGGCGCGAGAGAAATTTCCGCTGCTGTTTTAAATGGCTGATTATAGACAATTGGTAAATGGAGAGACATAAGAGACGTCTTATGGGTGATAAGACGCTAGTTTAATGGGAATAAATGAGCGGGCCTGTAGGAGAGCAGCTGGTAATAGAACCGTTTGTTTAAAGCTGAACCGGGGTGGAGAGAACTGAAAGCTATATTTTCCTTCTTATTTCAGCTCCACCTCCACTCTTCTCTCCACCTTAGCCTCAAATGCTCAGATCCCCAGATTTACGTCCCTTTCACCTGCATTAGATGAGAATTGATGAGGCTTGGAAAGGAATAGCTTGTTCTACATTTATGAAATTACCCTACACGTCCCTGTGGACATGCAGATACTCTGACAGAGCCACTCATGTATTACATTGATCCAATGAGTTAGTTACAATATAAAACAGCGTATTTACCGTTAGTGTATTTACTAATACAGTCAGATGTCTAAGAGCATTTATATGCAAAGATAGGCCGTAATAAACTGCAGCAAACTACAGTGCACCAAGGCATCTTGACAGCCACAAAGCTATTGTGTTAAAATGTCTTAACAAACCAGATTAAATTAACCTGAACGACAGTCCTGCTAGTGGCAGCGGGCTGAGAAGCAGGAGGGCTGAGTGGAGAATGAGGGTACAAGCAAATTGCCTGGACTTAATCAACCAGTCTTACTGAACCATCCAAATGAAAACTAATGGACTCGGGCGCTTGCTGTGATTGCCCCGCATGCAACAATGTGTAGGCAGGAGCATTGCTTTCTGAGGTCTTCAATTAAAAAATAGGGAATTTCTACAGACGGCTGGTCGGCCTATATACCTATTCTCCGCGTATCCCGATTGGTCAATTGCGAAGCTCAAACAGAGCGGACTTATTAATTCCATTTCCAGAGCTGGGAAAGTGATTTTTTTTTGTGTGTTGATTAAACTTGGTCAAAAATTGTAAAAAAATGTATGAAGTGTAAAATTAAACTCATTTCCGAATGAGCTAATTTGTGTATGCATTATTCATATTTGTGACATTTGTGTCACACAATTTTGCCGGGCCACATCGCAGCTAAAATATAAAAAAATATGGAATAATTGAATAAAAATATAAAAAACACACTAGTACGTCAAACTTTATTCAACCAGATTTTAAGTGCTTTAGTCTGCAGCTTAAATGATTTGATTTCATTATCAGTATAAATGATGGTGCCACAGCAAATGAGCACTGTAATAACATAATGACCATATCTAAGCAGACGGTCAACGTTATGTAAAAACACATTAATAGAAGAATATTCTGCTGGATTTGGAAGACAAACACATTGAAGCAAATTTGAGCTCCACCAATGACGAGAGAATAGACGGACTAAAATGTAGGAGACTAAAAACATGTCAGTTGGTCCTAATCAAACACAACATCTGATGCAGCAGCCGCCGGTGGAACTGACGGAGGAGAAAAGTTTGCCAGTTAGTCTGAAATGGACTCAGGGAGAGATATAAAGAGGAGGAGGGGGAGAAGAAAGAGGAAACTTGACGTTCCTCTAGTTCATTTTCAACAGTTTAGGAGCGTTAATCATCACATTACTGTTGATTAAAAGGCTTTCACGTCTCTAATCAGTAAGTTGACAGGCAGATCAAAGAGCGAAACACAAATTTCTTGCCTTTTAATTATCTGTACAACACCACACCTCGGGCAGCTCTTCCCTGCCTATCTCCTCAAACTCAGTGAAAGACTGCGAAAGCAGATCTAACACTTCAACAGTTCATTATCCAATAAAACGGGAGATGGGGAGGGGGAAAAAAACACACACACACACACTCAATTAAACACACCCACACACAAAGCTTTAAGGCTTGATTGGTGAAAACCTGGGGGAGGCCTGCAGTCTTCTTTATTAACATGTCCCGAATTGGAACACCTTAATTATGTTTGTCAAAATCGGACGTGGCGTCAAGCTCATTTGCATGTTTTGACAAGGCCTGTTGGGAGCCTCCCTCTATTTGTCTTCAGAGTGCTGGGAGTATTTAGCACTTTTCAACACCGACTGATGATAGATTCTTGTTGCTTAATGAATGAAATAACTTGTTAACTGTGCTTTGTTGGATTCGCCCACCCAGCCCCACTGTTTGTGTGAGCTGAACGTTGGAACTGACGCAAACGCTGAGTGAAGTAACACACAAAGGAGCCTGAAGACTGTCTCGATCAATGCTTGAACGCCGCTCCCGTTCAAACTGATGGGAATGTGACGGCTTACGGAGCCCGACTGTTCCTGCCCAGCTGTTCCCCGTCAAGTGTTTTTGGACGTGAAAAACCCGGCACCGCTTTTTAGAAAAGATTTGGCTTTGGAGGCTCTCAGAAGTCCCAACATGTCCCAGATTGCTACCTGACTCGTGATCGCATCCTATAAGAAAGCAGTGGACCACCCCCCCCCCCCCCTCCCGCCCCATTAACAGCACACTAAATGAATCCTCGTTACGTCGCCGGTATGTAAAACAAGCGTGGTAGAAAGCAAACAAACAATCTGTGGGGACATAGGACTGTCGGCAGCAATTTAGCAAAGAGGAAAAAGGAGGGCATGAAAAGGAGACATCAAACATCAGCCTGAATGGAAGGCGTAGGCCATTAGAAGTGGTTGCACTGACGGGATCTGACAGTTGGAAACACTTAAAGATTATTTTCCTCAAACTTTGAATTCATTAATACTCATGAGCTGAGGGAGGGCTCCCAAAACACAGCAAAAAAAACAAAGAAAGGAGAGAGTTGAAGCTGGCTGTAGAGAGACAGGCTGCACCGCGGAGGCCAGCTGATTTTGGAGCGTGAAGAATAGTTTGCCAACACTTTTCCTTTAAGATTCAGTATGAGAAATATAAATAACAAAATGCCTGATGGGTTTCCATATAGAGAAACCTCAAGATTTAGTGGAAAGTGAGGGAAGGACTAATATCAGCTATTTTAGCAACATAGCATGCAATGCTTTTAATTGATTTCATTAATTATTTGTCTTAAGTTGTGTTAAATGGGTAAATGATACAACAGGAACACGTTTTTGACCAATTTTGTCCTATAGCCTGCTTAGCACAATTTACGATTTCTAATGAAATTTTGGATGCATTTTCCTTAATTCTATCCAAATATGGGATTCATATAATATCTTAATAATAAGAAGGTGTCTGATAACTCTAAACGGCTTTCTGCATCCCCAGATAGCAGGAATGAAGTTGTTGAGTAACCACCACCTATAAGAACGACGGCCAAAACTGCATCAATTCAAATTTAAAGAACAAGCTTTTCCTTTAACTTGAAGAAAAAGCTTGTTCAACTTACTCGCTGACAGAGATATCAAATTAAAAAATGCTCGTCCTCTATTCCTCATGTGTTTGACTACTGAGTGTAAAATGCTCATTTCATTTCTCACAGCGTCACTCCATCAAACATGTCGTGTTTCTATTGGTGGCATGCATTCACTTCTTTTAACAAGTCACTGCCACAGGCATAGTATGCCCTCTTATGCGCAGACGATACATCAAATTCTCTTCTGGCGAATCTAAGGTGCTCTGACAATTTCGTTTGAGCGAGCAACAGTGCAGCCTGTTATCAGAAACACTGCGTCGTTGTGTCTGCTCTGACAGACGGCACAAACACAAGTTTGTGTCTCACTTCAGGGTAATACCATCGCACTTCCCCTGGGTCAGGTAAAGGGAAAATAATACTGCCATTATGGGCGGAATACGGAGCACAGAGGGAACTCGCAAAAAGAGAGACGCATCATGTGCCTCATTTGACAATGACCGGGGCCACGGAGTTGAAGGCAGATTATTGTCAGCTTCCACTGTGAATACACACAACAGGGCGAGACATGTAAGGGCACGGAGACGCTCCCGCGCAGAGTGTACATTGTTTACTTATGCTCGCTTTACGACACACAGTCATTTTCCAAGCCGTTCAATCCTTCAGGCACTCTCATTGAAAGCCTCACGTGTTGAATTCCTGCCTCCGTTTGACTGACGTTCATGCAAATGTAACATTGCGCATCACTGCTGGGCGATGAGGTGTCTCCTGTTCCTCATCATTAGCTAAACCGGGCTTAAGTGAATACCCAACTCGTCTGCCACCATCTTCCACACTAATGAAGCATATCTAAGTTTTAAGACATGGCAGAACTAATTTAATCTACCTTCTAAAGGGGCCTTAGCGCCATCAAATTAATTATTCATAAAGGACATGATATTAAAACTCAATTGTCAACTCAGTAGCTGGCCCTTTTTTTTTTTAATTTGCCTCCCCCCACCGGTCCCTGTCTTTTGTCTTCAACTCTCTTTCTTGTATAGCAAATCCTTCACTTTTAATCTATAACTGAGCAACACACACACATGTCACAAAAGCTGCTGAGCAAAATTGTTTTCATTTTTTTTTTTAGAAGTTTGCAGATGAAGGTGACAATAGGATCGGGGAGTTAGAATTAAGTTTCTACGATTGGTGTACGCACAGAGAGAGTCATCAAGTCTGTAATAACACAACCGTAAGATACATTTTACTTTCCCCTCATGAATTATGTATGACATCTGGCAAAGCTAATCTTGCCATAATGCTGCTTGGACGGGTTGGACATGAGGACGTGGCACCACATTTGTCCGACACACAGTGGTTCTTTTAGCGAGGTGTTATTTTCTCTTCAGGGGCGGGGTGATGGTATGCGACCCTGTCATGACTGACAGGAACAGCAGCAGCCAGGCATGCCTACAACACCCTATAGTGAGATACTAATATGCTGATTCCTCATATAAGTATGTGGATCCTCCGTGTAAACCAGCATGTAGTCCACACAGCCGGGCAGCCGAAAAGAAAAACACACACCAATAACTCAATATTTCTATTATGACAGAGTATCCATGCGCAAGAAACAACTCTGCACATACGACTCTGCAACAAGATCAATCCACGCTGCAGAACACATGCTGTATTTGCACCTCTACACCTTAAATACACAAATACACACTGCACCAGTGGGTAGCAGCTCTGCAGGTGGTTAGAAGAGAAGATATTTATTAAGTGTATGGTTTTAAGAATATTAGGCAAGAAGGACTACAACAGCAGGTAACCAAACACAGCCACAGAGGGGAGGTCATAGGTTTATATTGCATTAGAAGACAACATTCTTTCATAGAAGAGCAAAGAAAAGTTTTTCTGTCTCCTGTATACATTCAGCATGGCGGTTTACAAGACAATACCACAGGGCACCTTCAACTTTAACACAATCTTATTGAACTTGTGTTTCCTTTTGTGAAGTGCATTGACAACTACAGCATACGGCCTATTATTGTGTTCGTCTGCATGGGAATAGTCATCATGACATACATGGAAACTAGCACAGTGTGATTTCTGCCCGCTCCAATTTAAGGGCATCTCACAAGGCTTTTATGTAGAACACATATAGTATGATGAAAAGCATCCGACAAGATCTTCTCTGACAAATTTAACAAAAGGAAAAGAAATGTAAGCATGGAACAGGAGATACAAATTCAAGTACATTAAAGGAGTTTTCCTTTGACTGATTGAATGCATCCCAAGGTGCTCAAGTAAAATCAATCATTTTCAGAGGCTTGTCAATGGCCAGCAGTCACAAGGTTAAGTGAAAAGGAATTTTCTGAATGCAGTAGTGAAAACCAATGTTGAACACAATAGCTTATTAGGTGCATATGTAAGGTTATCTATAGGTTTGTCGAGATGGAACAACTGCAACAGAAAGAGAACTTCCATCGGCAGTACTTCTCCAGCGAACATCATCTGGATGGGAGGTGAGGATTCGATAGAGCGCCGCTATTACAACTGCACTATGAGCCGTGACAGTGGGCAGCCGTCCCCTGATTGTAATTGAGGCCGACGCGTGACAGCCCCCCCCCGTGCCCTCTCTGCAGTGGCCTGGGGCATAGGGCGTGCTGACAGAGGCGGCACCGGAGACAGTGGCACAGGGTCCCGGCCTGGCACGGCCATGGCATGGCATGGCCCCTCTCAACCCACCGCAACTTTCGCTGCCTCACCTTTGTCACCAGGCATCTCGGAGGCTAACGAGAGGGCAGCCGAGACTGCTTAACAATTCCGCCACATCCGTTGGCTGGGTATGCAAGCAGCTCTTTTTTTTCCCTCTCTTACCTCAGTGATGCCCCCACCCCCTCCCTTGCTCTGAGACCTTTGGTGAAATAAGTGTCAGCCTGAGGAGACAGGCACTCATCAACACTTAATACCTGGGAGGTATATTAATGCTGTGATGGTTTCCTGCAAGAGGGGGGAAAAAAAAATAAAAAATGCTTTGTCCTCGTAGAGAGAGATAAAGGACAAAGCCTTGGACAACTTTTGAGGATGTTAACTTTGCCGGTGTTTATGTGGAGATAATATTCTCCACATAAGTTTCTCTTGGTCAATACGTAACGGAGAATGATAGAAAGAACATAATGTTGGCAAGAGAGAGCAAGGCAAGATCTCTGTGCAGATCCTCCCCACCAGGATCTGAGTTACAACTGAAACTTCACTTCCACAGCAAGTGGAGCTGGAAGCCTACAGGGGCCTTCTGGTATCCAGTCGGAGATACATAATTAAAAGGAACACGGAGAGGGAGCATGTTATTACCAATGTTTTCATTAGGCCAAGTTAACACATTGGTCTCCCACAAGACACACAGACAACAGGCGCGGAAGTGGATGGAGTAGGATGCTGCCCGTTGGGGTCGAAAACTCTGTTCGAAAACTGGTCAAATTAGTGCTAGGCCCGCATCTTTCCATCCTGGCCATAGGAGCCATAGCTCTACAAAAAACATTTAATTTTGACATCAGAAATGTGAAAAGGCATGCACGGGCCTTCTTTTTTCATGATATTTTCACTCTTTTTCCCCAACATCCAGGCTTAAATTAGCCAGGATTTTTAAGATCAGGGACTGTTTTTTAGGCTATGAAAAATGGATTAAATGAAGAGGAAGTCTGGCCTAATGAGCTCCCTGGGCTATGGAGCAGCAGGGACCGTGAGGGGAAAGAAGGGAGACGAGGCAAGCCTTTGAGGAAGAAGGGGCCGCAGCCATGCCCAAAGTATGCCAGCTTCTCCTCGCTCTAGCGCCAATGGCACAGACGGCACCTGGGCAAAGCCTGGCCATCCTCGTCCTGTGCCAAAGGAGAAGAGAGGCTGAGCAGCAAGTTTGTGTTCAACCTGAAAAGTTCCTTTGGCCGTCTTGTTTTTCCGTAAGGTACTTTTATATTTGTATTTCTTACTGGGGTTGTTGTTTTTTTGCTGATGGTTCAGTCCTTGAGTGGGGAAAGGAAAAGCCTGTTGTTCATTGTGTGTCAGCCTATATATGCCCTTTTCATTAGCAATACTGAGACAAACAAGCAGGAAAGTGCAAAAAATTGTTCTACAAAATAAAAAAATATCTCCAATAGCAGTGTCACTGTATGACAATGGCTCAACAGAATGGTGACTCATGAGGGTCAAATACAACATGAAGCCGTTAACAATAGAGCATTACAGAGGCCCGGCCTTGGCCGAGTTAGAACCAACTTGGGCCAACTATTTTCTGGTTAGATTTTTTCACATATTCTCTTTCATGTCTGATTTGAAGGGATCTGATCTCTCCTCGCTGATTAGACACACAACATGGAATTTAGGTTACACTCAAGTTGTGAGGCATCCACAGCCTAGACAAACTTGATTGAGTATTAGGACCAGCGTAGACGACAGCCATTGGTTGATTTCATGGATACTTGGATGTGATAATTTGTACAGGAACATCTTGCAATATAATCCACTCAAATAAAATATAATCTGTGGCTTCAGAGATTACAACGGCGTTTAAATCGGAATAGATTTTGAATTGAGCCCAGAGAAAAATTTTGCATTTTATGTAGAGCTGTATCGATTGTATTTCACCTCTACCTGTTGCAGAGTACTTTATCCGTATGCAATATCTATTGTTCAATACAAAATATACACATTACATGGATGACAACATGGTGGTTTGTGAATAGTAAGGGCTTCTTGTCATGGACATCGTTTGCATACTGTAAGACAAAAGTCATCACAGCTGTGTAAAAGATAGAAAGATGTATAGTTACTTAAGTCATATTTTCACAGTCATACAACTTTGTCATCCTTTCATTTCTCCCATATTGAATAATTTGGCATAGACACTAAACCAGGCAGGTTGCCAATGGCCATGGGACACACCGGGACAGGCCAAGTCTTTATGCCAAAGGAATGTCAACAACTGTCCACAGCAGTGGAAAAGAGGAGGCGGGGTCTACGGGGGGGGGGGGGGGGGGGGGGGGGGGGGGGAAACAGAGAGGAAGGGGAGGAAAGAGGAAGGGATTATAGTGGTAGGTAGTGGCTCCTGGATGCCAGCCAAAATAAAGAAAGAAAACTAAATAGGGGGAGACAAAGATCCTTCACTCACCTTTAGGAGGTTTAAGTCAACGGACCAGAGAGAGAGAGAGACAGCAGGGATCAACAGCTACGGGAGAGGACCGGAAGGGGAGGGGGTGTAGCCGGCACATTCTTCAGCTACTTTTTTTCCTGACAGCGATTAGAACCTGTCAGAGCCTCTCAACCTGCCACTCCTCTGCGCCCATAGGAGGCCTGTCATTACAAATAGCCCAGATTAAAATACCACACTCCTGGGGCACTGGCCTTGACCTCCACCTTCCCCACATTGCCACATGTCTACCCACACGGTCACCCACCCTTTCAAAAAAGGGAGGGAGGCGAGAAAGAGGGAGGAGGGCCAGCAAAAAGGGAGTGATGTGAAAAGAGAAAACGAATGCGGAGTAATGGGACTAGACGGAACAAAATAAATATGCAAGATGAAGAATGACATGACATTTCTATGCTAAAACCTGGGATTGAATTTGTTTTCTCTTATGGGACCCCCTATGCATTCATCCTTACCATTCGTCTCCCACCCTGATTGTGTTGCGTTTGTTACAGGTTATCCATTTATTAATTTAACACTCACTTGTACCGCACTTGAGACGTACTGCAATGCAGTTTGATGAGGCTAATGGTAACAAAGCGCTGAGAGACTTTACAGGTTTTCAGCTCAAGCCTTCTGCACACGTCGACTTGTATTTCTGCACGGAGCAGACACATGCAAACAGAGAATAATGAGTCCGACGTGTCCCGGATCTATCTGGTGCCAACGTGAATCCTCTGTCCTGACACTGAAAAATGACCTCTCTCAGCAAGATTTGGAAGGTGCGTGTGTGTGTGTGTGTGTGACAGTCACCAGCAACATGCTGACAGCCCAATAGAGTAGAGAAGGAAGGCATCATTAGGATTACGCACACAAATATACAAATGCACACACAACATCAACGCACAAATATTCATGTACAGAATACTCGCATACACTCCGTCAGACATGGGGAAAATGTGTGCGTGCCTGAAAAAAAGGAAGAAAACATCTCCCGACTGATTTTTTTTTTTTCTACCTCAAACAGAGCATGAAGTCGTGGCCGCTGTCATGTCACAGTGGCAGAGCACACTGTGGCAGAGCCAGACAAGGCTAAACACAACCAAAACAGACGGGAAACCGATGATATGACATCTTAGTTATACACGGCCTTAATACAGACATAAACACATGACACGGCACGACATAACGCAATACGCACATCACTGCCAGGACGTTTTATTAAAATAGATTAGCCTGAAATTACCTGACAGTCTTGCAAACTAGAAATCAATGTCCATATGGTGTCATAAAGAGAAGCACCTGAAGTGTGTTGGAAACCAATTCAAATCAGTGTGAATACCTTTGGTGGCTCTAATAAAAGAGAGAAATGGAAATTTAACCCACAGGGACTGATGCCAAATACATCAAATCATATCTTGGCCTAAAAACTCTTCTCTTTTTTTTTTTTTTAAACTCTAAATAGCAGCGGGACAAATATCTTTGATACGTGGACAACGTGTGAGAAGACTGGCCTGAAAAACAGCATTCGCTCGCCATGATGAATTTAAATGAGCAAACTTGGGGGAGTTTAGAGAGCAGTTTGTTCTCACGGGAGGCCGTCTCCTGAGGGGAGGTGACAACTGAATGATGAGCAATTAGGCCCATCACTTGTGTAATTGTCCAAACAAGGGCTGAAGGATACAAACAACAGGAATAACAGCAAACCTACAAGAGAAGTTTTTACATAAATGCTTCTACGAAGTCCAGCAAGACCAACCAGTAAAACTAAAGCACTGCTCGATGCTCGATGCTGCTCGACCAAACCTTTCCTGAGACATTTTGACCTGACGAGCACCAGAAATATTCTAATGTCTTAAAATGAATTTATGTGGGGCTATAGTTTTTATTCTTGCCAGAAACTTGGATTTGTGTGCAAGCTTTTTTAGCTTGGGCTCCTATCCTGTTTGCCTCATTACAGAGGAGGAAGCAAGGGGCGAACCGAGGAGAAGGAGGGATACAAGGAGGTGACAGAGAAAGACAGAGATCTCCAGTGACATGTTGAGACACAAACAGCTGATAGTTATCTGTGCAGCGAGCCCGGGTTATGTTGCTGCGAGTTAGGCTTACAGCAATGATGTCTGAGATGTCTGGGAAAAACAAAATCAGAAGACATTTCATGACAGACAACCTTCACTCTGCTGCAGAGTTGTCAAGTGGCCACAGCCAAGGAACGGGTCATTGTGATTGCTGGCTTTTAGCTATACGAGGCAGAAAACTTAATTCTAAGGGTGTGCCACATATAGTGAATAATACTCTGATGTTTATGACTCGACAAGAGTTGTTTTACGACTGTGAAATTGTTCCAAAGGGACCCAAATAGTGGAGGCTCTAAATCCAAAAGTGGCATGACCTGAACAGAGTCGTGTCTCAGTTTGCAAGTCCGATTACCTCAAGACAGTAAATTCAATTTCCACCTAGTACACAGAGACACATCCTGCACCCTCTTTTCTCTACTCAGGTCGTGCTCCCTCCAAAAAAAAAAAAAAGTACTGAAAAAGCCCCCGACTTGATTAAAATAACAAACAAAAAACCCCTGACTGCCAGCTGCAGAGTATTCATACAGTATATCATATCTAGACTGTACAAGCATATAATGTATAATGTATAGCCCACTCGCCCACCACACGTGAAAGATATGTACATATTCCAAAACAATGAGGCGGTACACAAGTGCAAGCGGCAAGAGGGAGCAGGAAGGAGTGTGTGTGTGTCTGTGTATGTGTGTGTGTGTGTGCGCAGACAAACTCCTCATAGTGACCCCGTACCTCATCTCCAGGGCATAAATAAACATGTGTGTGAGCGCTACTGTGGATTATAATCAGAGAGAAAGGGGAATCAAATTTATTCTGCAGCTGTCATTAATATTTCAAGGCCGTTACTGTAGCCCATGTGAAAGATCATGAATCATTAATTTAGACATCACCTCTGTCACAATCCCTTACCAGGCCCGGCCCATGATCCACCTTTGAGAATAGTAAACAAAAGGTGGGTTCTCCCTCGTTTTAGTCGTGGTCTGGTTTGGGTTGTTACTGTCTGGCAAGTAGGTGGGGTGGGGGTGGGGGTATGTGTGTGGGGTGTGGGGTAATGTGCTGTGTTGTGTTTTTGGACAAGTTGGCTGTCTTTGTGGTTTGCCTGCGACATCCAGGTGTTCAGTTGCTAGGTGTGGGGGGCAGATCCACAACTGGAACCAAAAGTTATTGTCGGATCATGAGTGAGTAAGGACTTTATGTGGTGTCTGTGCGTGTCGCCTTGTAGGGGATGCTTCCTTCGCCACTATACCTGCCTCAGCCACCGATCCGAAGAAGTTCAACTATGTTTGGGTTCAAATCAAGATAACACCGAATCTTTTCTAACAGCGCAAACTGGGACAAATGGTACAGAAGTCCGGCCACTGGTAACGCCCTGGCTATGTGTTTCTGACTGACAGCAAAGCTCAAGATGACAGCACCATAAAGCAAACACAAGTGTTCAACCCATTAGTCTGCAAAGCAGGAACATCTATAGCCCAAACACTCTTGACAGGCACACGTTTACGCCCTCGTCCCAAGTCAGCGGATGAGCGTCTTAGCTGCTGACGGATGGGGAGGCATCGGCGAGGTCCTCTCACACCGACATGTGCCCCCATACCTGTGTTTTTCATTTGTGTTTGGGCTTTGTGTGACACTTGTCTGACAAGTGGAGATCACAAGGAGACAGGATCCATCTATCAGACCGCTGATGCCACTGCCGCCGCCTCCAGGGCCCGAGGGCGTGGTGCATATGTCTGTGTGTGTGTGTGTGTGTGTGTGTGTTGGAGAGAGTAAAAGTAAGTTTGTGTCTATATTTGTCAAATATTCTGTATTTTGAATTTATCAGAAATCTATTGACTCTGTGTGTGTGTGTGTTTTAGTGTGTCCTTATGAAGCAAATTCATACGGTTTGCTTATGTTTTGGAATATTAATAGTAAGTGTTAATGCTTGTGTGTGTGTGTTTGTGTGCGTGGCTACCTGCTGAGCAGTAAGCCCACAGGGGCAAAGCGAGGAAGGATGACACTGATGCGATGTGCTGGCATGTGCCCTCGGGTGGTTTTGGTGTGGTTGTCATTTTGTTGTTTCCGTACAGCTCCCCCTTCGTCATACCCCGCATTATTCAAATAACGCGCTTTAAAGTTCCATAAATAAATAATGATTTCACAACGAGATGGATTGATGAACAGTGATGGAGAAGTATTTGTTTTTTTTTTGCCACAGATTTCTTGTTGTTTGGACAAAGTCTTTGACAGGCATTTTGTCTCCTGGGAGATCGAGCTTACCGGAAAAAGAAGTGCTGGGTTAGAAGGATGCTGTCTCGCTGAGCTGTGTACGTGTGCGAGTGTGCGAGTGTGCGAGTGTGCGAGTGTGTGCGTGGATCTGTTCTAATTCAAACCATGGCTCTTTGGCTCTTTAAAAATAAAAAAGTTCCACACTCTAAAATAGTTATCTGGATAAACTGGCTGCGTCGGTCAATAACTTGAAAGAAACAACAAAGTGTGTCGAGAGGTCAAACTCAACAAGAAGAGCAGAAAGATACATTATACATAGCACACGATACAATGGAGAATGAAAATACACTTTCTCTTTCTCTCAAACACACACACACACACACACAAACACAAACCGGAAATTAACACGACAGAAGATTACATATGGGATCATACTCCTGAACTTATTTCTTACACATATACATGTTACAACACCGCACCCCTTTCTCTAAACAAATCTCCATAGCTTATGGGACCTAAGGAGGTCAATATGAATCTGAAACTTCCTTGTCTTTCCCCAGAAAAAAAAACAACTGTGTGGGACTTGAAAGCAGCGGCAACTCGCTGACTTTCTTCTCTATAGTTCCTAAAGCCAATGCAGATCAATACACAGCCATACATACCACAACTGGAACAACTCCTGTCAAAGGTTACTCATTTTTCTCTGTGTTTCTCTCTTCATTTTAGCAGGGTGGAGGAGGATGAGGAGACGGAGGGAGAACGAATGAGAGGGAGAGAGAGAGAGAGAGGGAGAGAGAGAGAGGAGACGGTGGTGGAGCAGCAAGAGGAAAGCAAGAAAGATAAACCTAAAATGATCCTTCTCTATAGTTGCGGAACTCTGTGCTAATGGGTTTTGACACATCGCCAGCAGGCCAAAGAGAGAGGGGGCTGGGGGTGAGTCGATAGCGGTGCACGGCGGTGGCCAGAGGCTAGCAGCAGCGGCTAGGCCAAACCCCTGGTACTAGCATGGGCTGGGGGCCTGACCAGTAATCATTAGAAAGTCAATGAGTCCTCTAGCGCTTGCAGCTACGCTAGCCTTCCCAGGGAGCCACACCACCTAGTGAGGGCCCTATTGTGAACATTCACGCACACACACACAAACACACGCTACAATACCATATGGATGGTATATGCTGTGTATCCTGCATACATGCCAATCATTGATACAAAAGGTGTTATGCACACACACACACACACACACACAACAACTGCTGGTAGGCATAACTAGACACACATGTATGTGATGTGCACAAAAAAAACGTTCAACGTAAACTTAAAGAAGTGAAGAGCACCGACGAAAAACTTGAAACACACACACACACACACACACACACACAGACACACACACACACACACACACACACAGGTTTCATGATGTATGCCATGTCAGTCTACAGCCTTTGATGCCTGGGCTCTATTATTAAGCGCGGTCCCTTCTCCTGCCCTAAACTGGACACAGCCTCTCCTGAGACGCCACACAAACTGCTTCCAGGTCACAGTGTGGCTCGGGCACCTCACCTGGACCCCATGCATTTTTAAAGTGATCCTGACACGCAGCTTCAGACTAGACTACTAAATGAGGCATGGTTTCTCTAATTGGCAAAGACTTCATTGACAGAAAAGTTCCACGAATGTAAAACAAAAAAAAAGACATTCATATTGGATACCGATACAATTCAAGATGGAACCTAAGATTGCATGTTTATATTTGTGTTTTACATGTTGCTGTGTGTGTGTGTGTGTGTGTGTAGGGTTACAGTTCTTGACGTTCTGTGCTTGAGGCACTAATATTCTCTACAAACGCCTACTCAGAGCTAATGAGTGGTTAATGATGGTTGAGTAAGTGAAAATACTTTGACATCAGCTTGATTTAACTATCTGAGTTATTAGCATTATAACTACTTATTCCACTGTGCATGTGTGCCTGTGTGTGTGTAGCCACACTCATTCCAAATATTTAGACCATTAAATTGAGCTAAAACAATGCAAATCTCAACAAAACAAAAAAATCAATAGCCTTACAGCTTCTTAGCCTCACTCTGATCAATATGCATGCAATCAAACTTTTTGGCAGCATTACCTCCACCACTATGCCCATCGATTGAGTCCATTGATCACGCTCAACCTCCTTTTAGGAGCGGAAGGTATGGATATTTAGCACTAGACACCCCATCTGGACATCTTTGTGAACTTTGACCTTTGTGTTAATCCTCAAACAAAAGATAGAACTTATTGGAACCCATACAGTGTGACCTGGACCCGTCCTGGGGGGGTGACACTCGAGCAGTGGGGTGTCCAAAGAGACTCTTAACACTAAGACCAATGCCCCCTTCTGGGGCCTGGGCTCAAGATTCGAGCTTTGCGACACATTCTCATTTTTGTGATTTGGAAATAAGGAGATTCAGTTTGATATGTAACTTTGGTGCAAGTTTGTCTCGACACGGTCAACTGAAACATTGGTTGAACATGACAGATGAGATCAAGAGCAAAAAGACACGAAGACCGAGCGGGACAGGGAGAAAGAGAGACTGACAGAGGGTCAATGAGGGTGGGGCAGCCAGAACCAGGGTCTAGCGGGGGGATTGGCGTTCACTGAGGCTTCTCACTGATGTGCCGCCAGGCCCTTTGAAGGGATTATTAACACATTTTGATTACTCTGGTCCAGTTGTCACAGAAAATATAACCTCCATCAGGACTCTGAAACGGACGGCGCTTTTCTTCTCTTGCCTCCCTCGTGTTGTTGCTCCCTTCACTTCCCGCAGTCCCTCCCATCGCCCTGGGCTGGCCTGCCTCAAAGCAATCCACTAATTACAGTCACAGACATCTTGAAGAATGAACTAACACATTATTAGTCTGATAGAGAAAAGACCGCCTCTTCAAAACACACACACACGCGTATTATTGGATACACACTCAGGCCCATGATGTTTAAGCGCATATACAGTGTTGAAGAACTTTCTTCATCTCAACTGTCTGTACCGATATTCATCACAGATAACATTAATATGGGAGGTGGACAATAATTGAATGATGACCTCTAAGTTTTACATAAAAGTACCAATTTCATCTAATCAATTTTTTTAAAATTTGGATCCAGGTTTCAACCTCTACACCTGTAAGAGCCCAGAGAGACCAAATGGTCCAATTACTGCAATGCTGCAGTGTGAGGGGGCAACTTCCTGTTGACACCACTAAATCTGAGACAGCCACCGTGTCCCATTAATTGCCACGTTTCCCATGCCACTAGTTGCAATGGCCGGCCACATCCCGCTTCGCCTGCCAGGACCAGTTTGGATCAATTAGGTGTTAGTGTTGACCACTAAAGACACCAAGCCAGTGTAACCTTGTGCAACCAGTGCTTTATCTATGCTTTTGTCTAGAGGTGCTGGCAACAGGAACACTGATTAGCACATTGTAATACTGTACATTGCAGCCTTTTACCTCGTAAGGTCAACAGATGTGCTGGCCTTTCTCCAAAAATCATGGTGGTCATAATAAAGGCTCGACAAGAAGCCAATGGAAAATAACTTTATTGCCAATTCGCCTCGAGATTTAGAATCCAGAGTCTCTTATAATTACCACTGATAAATGGTCAAAATACAGACACTCCAATGTTATAATAAATGTGAAAAACTAGCGTTTAATGGATAGTGTGCCTGTGTTATTAGCAGACATGGACATTTGTAAGAAACATTTTACAAATTACAGCCAGTTTGATTTACTTAATTGTAAATTCTGCATTTGTATGCACTGAAAGAGATTGGGATGAGACTTATAAACTATACATAACAGGGGTGACAAGAATCAATGCAAACTGAAAGTAAGAACTTGAGGGGAGCTCCTGAAGAGTGTGCTCCACTCACACTGTGACGATGATGTTGCACAGCTTTGGTGGCTACGGATGGTCAAAAATAAACAGCCACTAAACATGTCAGTTGAAACTATATTGAGCGAGCAATGCAGTTTTTGCAAAACGGTTTCATAAGATGGGAAATGCCAACTGTATTCTAGGACCGAGTACAGCCTTAGCTAAAGATTGAGGGTGGTATTATTTCAACACTTCACCTCAAGAGACTAAAACCAACAATGAATGTATTTAAGTGTTACAGTCCGGCACGCAGGTTCACCAGAAAGTCCTTCAGGTCAGACTTCAGGGGGAACTCCGGCAGCTAGCAGACGGACACAGTTGCGGCTTTACCGCCGCAGTTGACCTACAGCCGAAGATCCGGCTGGGAGGTAAAGAGCCGTGCCCCCGGAAGCAGCAGTTCCTCCTCAGGCTATAGGAGCAGAGCTTCGCCTCGCTGCTCCCCCGGTCCCCGCTGGGACGAAGGAGGACCAGGGCGTATTGCTGGGCCCATGGGAGGGAAGGGAGGCACGGGAGAACCAGGACTAACAGACCCTGCTGCAGGAACACGAGAGATTTTTTTCTCCAGGGACTCTGGTGCTCTGAAACACTACTGCTTTTGTCCACAAGAACCGCCAAAATCAACCCCAAATGAAAGTCCCTCGTAGTAGCTTTAAATACATGAGAGAAGCCCTTTTTGTTGCATTAGATTACATGCTGTATTATTGCGATGAGTGCTGTTTTTTTAAGCTACTGTGTTTGTAGTATCATCTTCATTATTTTTGATTGAAGTACAAATATGTATGCACTTTGTGGCAAAATGATCTGATAGAAAGCCAAGCTGACCAGAGGAATATGAATCCCGATCGTTTTGTGTTGATTTTACCTTAAATAAAGCAGCCGACTTGGTCTCTTGTTAGTGTTTGTGCTTTTGACTTCTGAGATGCACACGCCTACCCAGCTTCACACCCTGTCACTTCAAGACTAAATGAAAAAGATGCTAACAGACAAGCAAACAGACGTTTCCTCCCTGAATAAAGCATCTTTTCCAGGAACTGAGTGGGAGATTCTTAAGGGGAAAAAACATCGACAACAAAGAGAAACAAACTCAGCAGTGACTCAAAAAGAAATGAGAGAATCAAGTAAACGGAAGAGTGGTTTTCACTGCGAACCGTAGCATCATTTACTGCGATAAGCAGAGCTAATACATAAGAGAGAATGCCTCTCTTTGTAGACCATTAACTACACACCCTGTTTGTGAAATGTATATTCATAAACAGACT
>NC_136548.1:13650404-13690247 GCF_910591455.1 Pholis gunnellus
ACACACACACACACACTTCCTCTTTAAGATGTAGAGCAGCCAGACTTTGGCCTAAACCAGTACCGAAGGCTACATCTGTTCGCCCCCACAGACTCCGCTGCCATAAAGCAAAGCCACACCCACACCTTTGAGAAGAATCATGTGTGCCTGCACACACCCAGTTACCTATACACAACCTGATTAATGACCTCATATGAAACAGTCAAAACTCAAAAGCTTATTTGTCCCTCCAGAAATTGGTGAATTTGAATATTACAAAAATGATGAAAACCTGATTTTAGTCAAATTAAAATCTGTGTGAGCATTTTAGATTTGATCCGTGTCTTGTTTTGTGTATTCACTTGGAAGTTTTGGGGATTCAAATCTTTTAATTTGTATTTTCTCGTCTTTCTGAGCAGCCATCAACCTTTTATTGGATGTTTTAGTGTGAAGGAGGGCGTATAATCGGGGTAATTCTCTTCATAAAAGAGTAAAAATCAGTCAAAAATTCAAAGGATGAGATCCAGGCTTATCGGCAGAGGAAACCACTGTGCTATCTTTCTTTTGATGCGTTCTTCTTTTAGAGGCATAATAATAGTTTTTAAATTCAGAGTTGAAGAATTCTGACTTCAGAGTCTACGCACATCTGCTGCATGCCTTCTTAAAGCCCTGACCTTTTGCACAGTGAGACATCAAGAGCCAAAGTCACGCTCTGGAAGACCCGCCAAATGGCCCGAACCTCCTCACAGTCCGTGTGGAGCTACCCTAGAGAGGGAGTCCTCCTCTGTGACCGGCCTAATTATACTGTGAGCGCTGGAAGTCGGCTGCTGAGAGGACTTTGGATGTAGAGGCCTGTTAAACCCCCCCCCCCCCCCCCCTTAAGGCACAAAACGGGATTGTAAGAAAGCAAATGGTAGAAGGAGACGAGGCTTCAGCTGACTACATTAAGACCAGAAGCTCAGATGGTGGACTCTGGTCAGCGGGGGGTTCTGGTCCCCACCAGCTCTTAAGAGTTTGCATTATTTAAATGATTTTCTTCCCCGTTCTTAACTCTATCTTGTGGTGCATTACAACGATTGAGACATTTTGTAGTTTTAACTTGAGTATGTGCTGCCTGTATGCTAACGTTCAAGAAATTAAAGGGTCAGTTGTTCACACGTTTGTATGCCTTGTGTGGACGGTGCACACACAGCGTCTCCTCTCTTCGTCCCTCTGTGTGTGTGGAGGTGTAGAAGTACCTCAAAGTCCCGCGTGAAGGGCTTTTTACCCCTAAACGGCAGCTTTTTGAGGCCGATGCTAAAGCAGCCTCCGGAGGATCCGCTCAGTTAGTATTATGGTGAAGGTCCTTTACGAGATCACGGATGTAATCAAGGACTTCTTTAAAACATAAGCTGGACAGCCATTGTTTTTAGTGACTATCCCATGAACATTACCAACACAGAGTTTTGTGACCCAGTGCAGCACTTCATTTTTTCTTCCAGTTCCGGAGAGGTTCGTTTGTGATCTGACCCAACGACAAGGAATGCTCTGCAAGTTTGAGCTGAAGGGAGAACGTGGAAAGTTAAACAACTCATGCACTGATTCTGGAAAAAAGCAATCGGACGATCTCTCTACCCACTCCACACCTCATGCACCGTGGATGGATAATACATTATCGTCTCAGCCACGGGTCGTACTGTATTTGTTCGCTTAACAACTTAGTTTAAGAGCTTAGACCCGAAACAAGCGAAGAGTGACGCAGTAACAAGTTTATCCTTTTTCCTGCATTAAAAACATCCTCTGAGATTTTCTTTGTGACTCTTCTTTTGGGGGATTTGGGAATAAGATGGCTGATCTTTAATGACCTGGACATTCTAGGTCCAGACATGGCGTTGGAGAGAGCGAGCAATACGCAGAAGTAGTGAACTTTTTGGTGACGCAAGTCTAATTTCCCCGCGGTGACTATTTATTTAGGAGGCCCAGGTTTATCCACTGAGAGGCACCTGCCGTGGCAGCAGCAGCAGCAGCCCGGGTAAATAACGCCCCGGGGCATGTATGCAAACACACACACAGGAGCCCCCCCACCCCCTCAGCAGCGGTCCAGATAACAACCCTGAGTCAACAGTGCCGCTCTGCTTTTGTTTTCTCTGCCGCCCCTCCTCTCTTCCCCTCCCACGTTCCAATCCCTGCGGAACCGCGAGGACCCGGGCTGAAAGGATGTCGGGATGAGGGGCAGCGAGATAGTGAAAGAGAACGACAGAGAGGCTAAATTACAGCATGGGAATGCAAATGAGTGCGTTTTATTTTGGGGGGGGAGCCAAGGCGGGCGAGCAGGCTTTATTTTCCAGGTAGGAACGGCCCCCATGTGGCCCCTGGATCAGTTGCAGCAACAGCGGAGGAAGAAAAACGAACACTCTCACTCTGCCTTTTTACTTGGGGAGGATTAAAAAAAGAAATATCACAAATACAGAAACCCACAACTCTCAGAGGCTGGTGCAGTCATCAAATAAAATTGTATTTTGCTACGCTTTCACGCCGCCGTCGCCACCACCACCACCACCACCGCCTCCACTTATCCCTCCTTCATTCACTCCCTCCGCCCCCCCCTGCAGAGACGCACTAAAGTTGCTGAAATATGGGCACAAACCGACACCACCACCCCGTCCTCCCCCCCCATCTGGAAAAACACAGCGAGAAAGTGAACGTGCGCCAAGCGGGAAAGGGAACGAGGACGGAGGAAACGGGGGTGAGCCAGCTGCAGGCTGTCTCCAGATGTGGTGGCTCTGGGGACGGGCCACTCTGGCGCTGCTGTTAAGGGGGCGACTCAGGGCTCCCTCCTCCCCCCTTTTTCCTTCCATCGCTCCTCCCTCCTCTCTCGGTGACAGGAGCCATCTGGCCTGGCAGAGAGAGAGAGAGAGAGAGAGAGAGAGAGAGAGAGAGAGAGAGAGAGAGAGAGAGAGAGAGAGAGAGAGAGAGAGAGAGAGAGGCGACGCAGCAGCGAGTCCCGCCCTCCCAAGTGTGGCCCCTGCGTGCCATTCAGTAGAGTGCACGAGTAAATAAAAATGCATGCGCACACATACACACAACAATGCCCGCTTCTCCCCACCCCACCCACGCTGAAAGCCGTCACATGGCCATTAACCCATCGAAGCTACGGCCCAGCTGTGCTCCATTACGATAAATACGCCGGGGGTCGCGGGGTCTCGTCAGCCAGGAGTCAGACCTCAGATACCACGAGGTGTCCACTTACAGCCTTTTAAAGCTCACTTTGCTAAAGAGTTACAGCCATTTTCGTCATCATAGCCCCGCTCGCTTCATCCTCCACGCCCTCTGGAAAAGAAACTCCCACCCGCCTCCTCATCCACCTCGCTCCGCCAGATGATATTCCACACTCTCTGGCAGAGCAGACCCTCTTCCCACCATATCCCCCTTCCCCAAAAAACCCCCCCCACTGTAACTGGAGTTTCTGTTCCGTTCACACGATACGAAACCTGGAGCACCCGACACCTCCGAGCTACACCGAGGCTGCCTCACTTCCTGTGAGCATGTCACTTAAGCTAAAGAGCAATTACCTGCCAGTGACAGGATTTTCTTCAAACAAGCAAAAAAGAAAAGAAAACACAGAGCCTCAAAAACATTTCCTGGAACACAAATCAGTCGACTGGTTTTATTTCCTCGGAAAATAAAATAGCTTCACCCTCCCTCTGCAATTGTCCGTCATTACAACTCTGTAAAGAATACTTTTGAAAAAGGTTTGCCAGTTACAGCTCTGGCTGCTTGGTCTTTTGTACGGCTTGGGAATACTCTTAAAAGGATTCCTGAGTAATTGTCTCGGCTGCAGTACAAATTGGGAACGGAGGAAAATGGACTGTAATGACTGAAAGGGTACAGGGTAGTAGCAACCTAATGGCCAATGAGAGCGACGCAGGGTTAATACTGCGCTGCTCTCTCGGATATTATTGAACGAATAAAACACTCCGTGTCCTATTAGCATGTACAACATACCAAACAGGGGGGGGAGGGGGCTCGCCCCTTGAGTAGTTTTTATTTATTTCATGTATTCATTATCTTAGCATCTGCTCTCTGGCATGAAGGAAGCTCTTTTAATAAGTCTCCGTCCTTCAGGGAAACAGCATTATGGACAATTTTCAGGAAAAAAAAGTGGACACACAAATATTCTAATGTGACTAAAATGTCCTAAATGTGTGGAGAAAAACAAACAACTAAAGCTTGATGGATTTTTTCCCCACTTATCTTTTTTTCTTCATTCTCATTTTATACGCTCTCACATGGGAGATGTTCTAAGAGTCCCTGCTGTGTTTGCTGGCTGCGGAGCTGAATGAATGGCAACCAGTAGCATTGATTTGCAGCGTGGGCCGCATATCAAACCGCAGGCCAAAAGACCAGGCAGGGGGACAATGGAGGAACACAGTGGGCCGCATGGGAAACTAACGACAACCGGTCGATCAGGACGACCACAACCGACCACTAGGCGTTCCAGGAAGGAACGGGCCTCGCAACACGCCACCGGAGAGGTTAGCTCCACACCGAGGTGGCTCACTGAGGGGGGGTCAAAGGGACGAAAAAACATCCGCAGGAACACAGATCACTGTTCTACTCTTTCATCTCCTCTCTATCTCACTCTTTTTCTTCATCCTCCGCGCCTCCCCATCTCTCTACAACCCCTCATCGCCGGCCACAGGCCGTGAAGAAAGTAAATATGTGCGTGAGGTAAAGCAATCGGTTAACCTTTGAAATACCCTGGCAATGAGATCTGCCGCTCTTTACTCTTTTCAGCTGCAAAGAAAAAAAAGAAAGAGAAGAAGAAGAAGAAGAAGAAGAAAAAAAAACACACAAGGTTGGCCACCACTTCAGAGGGGATATTCAATATCCATGAGCTTTTTCATTTCACACTGATGAATAATTCAGGGTGACCTGCCCACGACTGAGTGAGAGAGAAAGAGGGGGAGGGAGACCAAAAAGGGAGGACTGGGGAGGTGTGCAGAGGTAGTTGTCTGTTTTAGTGGATGCAGCTGTTGCCGTTCGACATGCAGAAAACCAATCTCCTCCCCAGCTGCCGCGCTGAGAGAGAGGAATAATACGCGGCAGAATTGACGACAGATAATTGGGGAGATTATATCAAAGTGCTGCCATTCTTACAGCGCGAGCAGCGAGCGCACATCGCCGCCATCCTGTAAACAAAACGGGACGAGGAGACCGATAGTGGATATACACACGACGGTGCGATCTCCCAAAATAGCGGAAAAGAATTTTCTCAGCCAATCATAACATATCATGAGGAGCGCGCACACACACACACACACACACACACACACACACAATCCTCATCTCGCCATTTCGCCATTAGTGCTTAGCAGTGACCTTTAGGCCTGTTAAGCAGCATGCAGGAGCCACTTAATTCATTACTTTTTCAGTGTGGTTATTATTTTCGGTCATTTTAATTCTAATGTAGGACCCTTTTAATCGTGAAATAAACACGTGCAGAACAAGACGCTCTGTTGAAAAGTGCACTCTATTTTTAAGTATCTGAAATTATTCAGAAACTTGTTTTCAGGAATTCAGAAAAACTGAATTGACACACAGAGCATTAACAGAGCAACAGTTCTCGCTGTACTTTTAAAGAGCCATTCTTATTACATTAACAGTACAGTCGATGGGAGAAAGGCCCACTTTCACACCAGGGACGGCCCTTCTGACCCTGTGGCAGAGGTCCGCTGCTACTATCGCGCACGCACACAAACACACACTCAAGCTGTCGCAAGCAGAGGGAGACCAGCTGTTCCTCATTCGCTCGAAGGCTCCGTTCCCTCCACGGGTTGGCTGGCTTCAGAGAAGCCATTAATCCCTCTGTGAGCGCAAGCGATGGTTTGGAAAGATCGACCATGAGAAAATGGCGAGGGAGGGGCGAGCGAGGGAGGGATGGGGATGGGGCTCGACAACACTTTTTTCTTTCACTAGTTTGTTTTTTGTTTTTCCTCGGAGGACAAAACTACTGCAGTGGAAAAATAGATTTTCCTGGCCATATTTCCCCGGGGACACAAACAATACAGAGGCCGAGCGGAGATGGAGCGGCAGATAGTTCATGTAACATTTACCAGGTACTCGGGAAACTGGAGACACATGACGGAAGGACCGAGCACAGATCAGCGTTTCAGAATCTAGAGGTGAACGGCCGGCCTCTCATTTCCATCGTTTTTGGTAAATTTCGATTTTAAATCAAGCACTGACTTTGAGGTTATAGTTCAGTCTTTCAACTTACATTTGAAGGCGTTAACAGTGTACAACTCAGACATTTTTCTACATAGTTCCCAAATTGTAGGACAATAGATCGGACCCGTTACATGCAGACATGCTGGTATCTGTGGGTCAAAGGTTAAATTAAGAACAAATATTAAATGAGATGAGTTTATTCATTCTACACCTGTTCCTCTGGCGGGTGGAAAGTCAGCACTTTAACCACACCAGTCATTGTTTCATTTGAAATTCAAAGTGCTGGAGACAACCCCCAACAATGTTCACGCTACGAGCGACACAGCAACAGGCTGCGACTCAAGTGACACTTGGCGTGATGCTCTACAAATCAAAGTGGAGCTGGTCTAAATGCTTTTCTCAGCGTTCCAATGACGCGGTAAGCCGTCAGCCTATTATATCCGCTTTTGTTTCGCCCTGTTTAACATGTTTGAACAGTCATACTGTGCAAAGATAGAGTACCTCAATGCAATACGCGTGGTGTTGTGCCGTGTTAATACTAGAGCACGGTTAGACTGATTAGTACACGGCTACATTCCTTCTAATAACCCCTGACCGACGCATGTGAGCTGAAACCTCTTGTCTGTCTCCACTCATTCACATCAGAGGGATTAGTGAGGATGACACAGACTCACGCTGACATGTGATGCCTTTATAGTAGCACCCGCACAGGAACATATCTATAGCACTCACTCACACACAAACACACAGATGGCCAATAGGATTTCTCCACTCTAAGTCTCGGCCTATTCCTAGACAGGTAAACGTAAGATTAGACCATAACCGTCAGGCACATGAGAAGAGCGGAGAGACACTTCATTTGAAATCCAATGTCCTAAAGTAGAGCTGAAACAGTGATAACTTTATCACTGTCCTGATACTTTCTGATTGCACTGCACAGGCCCAGTAAATAGTGCAAGTCAAAGGAAGAAGGAGACAGATAGAGGAAACTTAAGGTCTCGTCCCGATGTCACATCCAGCCGGCCTCTGATGGAGACACTTCCTGCTGCTGAGAGAGGGACATCTGTGGTCTGTGTGTATGTGTGACAGGAGAGTGTGGGGGGGGGGGGCTGCAGCATTGCGTGTCATCCACAAATGCACACACACACGTCTATATATCACAAGACACGCTTTGGAGTTATGTCATTTGAGGCAACATAAGCGCTAAATCAAAGCGGCCTCATACAAATCAAAGAGACTACCATGTGTCTAACACACACACAACACAGTCTAAGAACACGATGAGGCACAGGGGATGTTTCTGTCTGACAAGCCAGTGGAAAACCGCCAAAGGAGTGCACACTGAAATCAATGTCACACACCTGAACAGGGAAGTTTCGCCAAGGTCAGATGAGCAAAATTAGGCATGCATCCTCGTGGATGTCCTTCCAAATACAGGCGGGGAAATTAAAATCCCATTCAGGCTCTCATGGGAGCGATGTACTGGAAGGTTACATAACTGTCAGCGGCACCTGATGGCTTCCTGTCAAAGAAAGGGGAGGAAAAAGGGGATCTGTCATGTTTTTGACTAACCCTCCCAGGAACAGAGCGGATACAACCCGGGTACGGTGGCACAGAGAGAGCACACGTACACAGGTGAACACATCAACTTGACACATTCCATATGGCTACGGCGGCCTGTTGCCAAGTCCTGGTGTCTCTCCTTCCTGTAAACTACAAGCCCCACCCCCCCCCCAAACACACCACCGCCTCCTAATTCTCCAGCCCAGAAAAGTACAGCTGAAGATCTCCTGCGGATAATCTCCACAAGGAAAAACCACGTGCTGGCATGTGTGGACAACATGCAGGCGTCCACCTTAGTTTAATCTACCGAGCACGCACACAAACGCAGGCTGCTAGCCAGTCACGTCTCTAACTAGCGGGTTGGCTATTCTGATTCACGTGACATCAAAGTTCGGTTTACCCACCTGTGCCGCTCTGTGGGACGCTACTGACAGACAACTCCATGGCCAATGCCAGTGCTGCAAGGCGTCTCTCCCTACTTTGGGTGGAAGGGAACTGTTGCAACTAAGCTCGACTCAACCGTTTAATGCCATTATTAACGCTACTTATGGCTTCAGCCAACCAAGACAGCGCCCAGCAGAGAGGAGTACACAGGCAGGGCCCTCCCACCTGCACCTTTAACATGAATATTTTAACGGAGCTACCGACTCCACCGCAGCTCACAGCTTAGCTCTCAAAACTCCGAATAAGAATTTGACGACATGGAAATGCAGCTATGTGTAAATGTCCACTTTGATGCGAGACGATAAAGAGAAGACTGGTTTGTTTTTGGAAGAACAACCGATTTATTCAGCAGGTGCAAAAAGGAATAATGTGTCAACTTTTCATCAATATGCATGTTCGAACATAAAACGCTGTGCATGTAATAAGAGAAGCTCCTCACCGGTGTGCTAAAGCCTTTGCACAAAGAAGAGAAGCAATCTCTTGAGATGTGCACTGTTAGAGAGAGAGAGAGGGAGAGAGAGAGAGACAGGGAGAGAGAGAGAGAGAGGGAGAGAGACGGAGGGAGAGAGAGAGCGAGAGAGAGAGAAATGTTTTCATTAAGTGCTCTGCAACATCTTATTTTGGCTTCTCAAAAAAGAGAAGAAGAACAACGCGTGAACTAAATAAATGTGCAACACTGCATGCAGGGCTTCACTTTTCCCCTTTTCCTTAAATGTGAAGATCATCTTTCTCTGATTACCACTGAAACCGAGGTTGCCTAGCAACACACAATTAAGAAGTACGCTTGCCAATCGGCGGCAAGGGCTGCCCATTATCAGATGAAGTTACTGAAGCAACAAATGTCAGCTACATGCAAATGTTGTCCGCGTGCATGTGCACGTGCGTGTGCGTGTGTGTGTGTGTGTGTGTGTGTGTGTGGGGGGGGGGGGGGTGGGGGGTATTAGCATGAAGTTCAAGGGACTTCCCACTCCCACAACTCCTCCCCCCTCCGCTGAATCTCACATCTCGCTTCTTATTTCCTTGACAACACGTGAAGGGAAGCCACTTCATAAAAGTCATTACTCTATAACAAGTGCAGCAACACGCAGACCTGTTAGAGAGGCTCACAAGACACGGGGTTACATGGTGTAAAAGAAAGGCTAAAAGATGTAATTCTTTCTATAGCTCATCAGATCTCATCAGCAGGGGAATATATACATTTTCTTAAAGGGAGAAATGAAGGCCTTTATGTATAAACATAAGCTCAGATGATGTCTTGCTGGAGAATTTACCCTCACACTAAACTGAGCATAAAAATCTGCCACACCACTTGTATTAACCTTGTATGAGACAAACAATTTCTACACAGCAATCTACATAATTATGTATTCAGGGAGGACATTAACATATTCCCAGGAATTTGTGATCAACAAGAATACACCATTGTAGAAAACAAACAAAAAGAGGTAAATTTGGTCTTGCCATATTGTACGCACCAGCACTGTTGAGAGACCATCAAAAGCGAAACATTTCTTTCATCATTACTGTCGCTCTATAAAAATGCAAATGAATTCTTCACAATTGGTAAAAAAAAAAGAGCATAAAGCAGAAAAAATGCACTTTCAAATAAGTTCAGTTTGAGCGGGTAGAGAGCAAATGTTACCGAGTTTGTTTGTAAGTATAGAAAACTAATAAATGAAAGAACTTTTAGCGGCACTACAACACAATCAGAACACAGGGTCTCTTTAAAAAACAGCTACCTATTATAGTCCATACAACTATACATCCGATTAGTGTAATTGGATTCAAAGCAGCTAAGCCCACGATTAGGTGAGAGTACAGTGTAGAATGACAGCAACTAAAGCATCAAAGAAGTAAACTTTTGAAGACATTTACTAACTCTTGTCTTGTAAAAAACAGTTTGAGGAGTTTATTAAAAAGGACAGCTAGTGAACAACATCCTGTATTAAAGTGTCTAAATTCTACAAGAAACTTTGAAGAAGCAATGTGGAGCTACGAAAGCACACTGTTGCTTCAAAAAGGATTCTGACCAGTAAACTAAGTGAAAGAAAATACCAGAGAAAAACGTTGACCTCAATAACTGGAGCGCTGCTCATAAGAAACGTTTCAACTTGGTGATGAGACAGGATCCCCTCCGGCAAATGACACAACCTTGTTGCAATACATGTATAAATAGTTGCGTAATTTAAAAAAAGACCTCTCAGAGCAAAGCTGCTTAACCTGTCAGATGCATCTTACATGCTACTCCTCCGTTCAAAATGACTGTCACTCGGATGTTTTGTACTATGCCAAAGATCTATCAATCATATACAGAATTAAATCTAACTGTGCATCCAATCGAAGACAAAAGACTTTCAGAAAAAATTATTATTTCTAAAAAAGCCCACAGAAGAATCAGCAACAAGGACAGGGGAGAGAGGGTTTGAAGAAATGAGTGAGAAAGGTGAGGTTTGACATTACTTGTGTCGGGTGTGGTGGCCATGGTTGAGACTATGACAGGTGGACCAGTGCGACGTCCTACCATCTTGGTGTTGTTAAGGTTTTGCACGTAGAGCGTTGAGGAAGAAGTTACAGGAGCAATGTTGCTCTCGGGGGCAACATTGATCCCTTTCCGAAGAAGTTGGGGGCTGTGAAGGGGGCTCGGCGCCGCTACTGGCGATGGCAGGGGAAGGTTGGGCGCCCTCTTCATCAGCTCCATGGGGGAGTAGGAGCCGGAGAAGGTTTTGGGCGCTGCTCCAGGAGTGCCAGGAGCTGGTGGAGGCTGCTGTCCAAGAGCAGACATGGCAAGACCGGTGTGGGCATTGTACATGGAGAAGGGTCTTCCCTGAGTCACAGCACTGCTATATCCTCCAGGGCCGATTGGGAATGCTCCAGTTGTCAGGGGCCGTGTTGCTGGGTAGGTGGTGGTCTCCAGGAGGTGTTGGGAGGGTGCGCTGCTGGGTCTTCTACCAAGAAACTCTCCCATCCTGGGGGACACGGTCTGGATGGTGTTGGGATGTTGCTGCATCAGGCTGGGGTCCATGGTCAAACCCTGGGGCTGCATGTAGAAGTCGTTGCGATTGCCGAAGCTGTTGGATCGGGCACGCGTGACCATACCGCTCGCCTTGCAACCCAGCGCCACGCGGGACAGGACGCGGGCCTGGGCCAAGTTGGGGGCCACAGAGCGGATATCGTGGTCCTCCATCATTCCCAACATGCCAGTGGAATCGAAGCCATGTTGCAGCAGGAGAGTGATGGTGCTCTCGGCCAAGCCTTCACCTCGCAGGAAAGCCAAGAAGGCAGGGTCCACCATCTTCTTGGGGTCTCCAGCACTGAGATAATGAGGAGGCAGGCTGGATGTCATTCCAGCTGTTGCAGCCACCATGGCTGAGCTGGGGTCATAATTTGGGTCATAAGGTAGCCTCTGGGAGGCTACAGCTCCATAAACCCGAGGGTAAGCTCCGTCCATTCCCTGAGAACCTGTGTCCACCACTGAACTGGTGGCAGCTGGCTGGCGGGGATCCAGGGACAAGCTGTTGAAATTGTTATAAGCTTGGTGAGCAGAGAAAGACGGTGACTCAGCAGCGTAAACAGGAGGAGGGGGATGAATCCCGTAGACTCCAGGAGAGGGAGAGCAGCCACCAATACGGTGGATGTCTGGGATCATCTTAGATCCGAGAGTTTCCCTGAACATACGGCTCAGCTCGTGAACGGGAGGGGGAGGAGGCGGCGGAGGAGGCGGGGGAGGCGGTGGAGGGGGAGGAGGCACGGGGGTAGGTGTTGACGCGGAGGGCAGCATGGAGGGGGTGGCCCTTGCCTGTCCTTGATCCCAGGTAGGTCTCACTCCACCAGCGCTGGGCCCATAATGCGAGGCTGATCTGGTGAGCAGGTGCCGGTTATCCCTATAAAACCCAGACTCTTCAGGTAGCTGACCAGATAAGGTAGCGTCGGCCAGGTAGTAATCCTGAGGCGGTGCAGAGGCCCGGCCGGCCATCATTTGCCTGAGGTAGTTGCTTAGATCGGGCACAGAGCTCTTCCTCAGCGACTGCTCCCCATGCCGGTCCTGCTGGAGCCGCCTGTACAGGGAGGACTGGAGGTCTGGATCCTGTTTCTCACCGAGATCTAGGTGACGGTGAAACCACACTCCGCGGTCGCCCGCACCCAACGGCAAAGAACTCCTTCGCCCCGCAATGGTGCCACAGTAGTGACAGCGACTTGCGGCCCTGTCGTTCTCACCTTCAGACCATTCAGGACCACTCTGGCCCAGAGAGCCAACAAAATGCGACCGCTCACTCGAGTTAGGCATCGGTGAAGGCAGTGAAGCAGGCGGCTATAAAAGCGGAAAATAGAGCCGTGTATTGTGTTTCAACTCTCCAGTTACACTCACCCCCAATCAAAAGGGAGGAGCGGAGAAAAGGTGAAGCGTGAGGTACCCTTTTACCTGATCTGCAGCTGTAGCCCCCCCCCCCCCCCCACCCCACCCCACACCTCCCACTCGTAAGGCTGTGCTATCATGTAGCTCCCTGCTGGCAGGCTCTCTAAATAATTCAGCCCTAGAAACATTAGAAATCCATGAAGAGAGAGGCACAACATGACAAAGACATAGAGGGAATACATACACACACACAATGAAAATAGAATAAAAACACACCTTTAGGACGAGGCTGTACTCCATTGTTCAGCAGTGATCATGCTTGTGCTGGGCGTCACGCTTTCATTCAAAACTAAGACCAGTGGTAAAGAAATTGGGGTGAAAACACATGCTGGACAATGCAAACAGAATGGAGGAGGGGACGAGACGCGCTAATCCAATGGGGTTGACGCACGCCATTGGCAGGGACGGTCCGCTCGTCCACAGCGTTTGCTACAAGGGGATTAGCGTCAAACTAAAACCTGCTTAAATCCACTGCCCCCTCTGACATCACTTGAACCAGATAGTGTACACAGCCAGCACGCTCCTGAGGCCCCTGAATGTGCTCACGGAGTGTAAAGCTAGAGTGTTTACGGTGCTTAGTGGTTATTGCTAACCCCTTCGCTGGCAGCCGGCATCCCCCTGGGCGTGAATGGATCTTTCCCCCCTGAGGGAATGGGGAGGTTGGGGACTGACATGCTTGCTGGAGTGAGTCCCTGGAGAGAGGGGGGAGGGGCGGCTGCAAAGGCTGGAGACCACGAGCACTACTGAGGGTCAGACTTAATCCTGTGGCTACTAGAAGGAGGCCAGGAGATGCTCCACTTGAACCCGTGGAGAATGCACAGCCTCCTCTACTGGGCACCGACAGATTCACATATATGAATACACACACAAATACCCATTCAAGGCAAATGCATGTTAAGAGGGAAAAGCTCCCCCGCCAGGTTTGGTTCACACTAAGGGCTAAAGAGAATTATTTCAGAAAAACAGTGCCATCAAATTTTCCCGGACTCCAAGATGACATCTTCAAATTGCTTGTTTTAAAAAATAAAATAAAAAATAGTCAGTTTACAATGATATACAGCGGTGAAAAGCAGCAAATCCTAACAGGAGTTGCAAAAGAAAAATCTCTTTGTATTCAAAGTGTCAGATGATACACTGACAATAAGGCCATGCTATGCTCGCTTCCAAGAAAATGAATCAGCATGAACTTCACTTTTACCAGTCGAGTCATATTTCCGCTCACAGAGCTCACACAGAGAGACGTACAACAGAGCAGATGTGTCTTATCGGAGATGTTGCCATCTGAGAGATAACTGCCGGTGTTTACGTGCCGTGACAAGAGCAATGCAAACAAAAAAACAGCGGCAGGAGGAGAAGAAAAGGGAGCTTTGATAAGTGTGTGATGGGAAAAAAGCTGATAAGACGGAAAACTGCCAGCTTTGACTTCACCTCTGAGGCAGACAGCGTGGGATAGGACGAGGCAGGAGGGGGTGGGGGGTATGATTGGACTGCACTGGACTGTGACAACTAGACTGCTACCAGCCCGTTTCTGTTCTGTGCTTTATTTCGGTTTGAAATAGGGAACCAGGGTCTAAAAGGAAGAGTCTCCAGGGACGTCATCTGTATGGTCCTGAAGCTGAGACGCAGAGACAGCGTGACCGAGATGGGCCGACTTCATTTAGGAGTGACAAGAGACCGCGGTAGTCTTGCGTCTCTTTATGTTGTCCCACTACCTGTCAAGTCACAGAGGGACACGCCGTAACAAGCTCGTTTTCCTTTTAAAGCTTAAGTGATGCAATCATGATATCATATTTAAAAGAAGTGTGTCTAAATCTGAAATCTGAATTGGAGAACATTAAGTAGGTCAAAACAAAAATAAATCAGAACACTTTCATTTTCCCTATGGCCCTTAGCAGTCCAGTGTGATGCACATCTGAAGGCTTCTTTCATTAGAGGTAAAGCAAACCTCGCAGTGATTCCTCAGTGCTGTCCGCCCAGGTCGGAGTCTCCCTGCGCTTTTTTGTCAGCTTTAAAAACACACCATTAATCACCGTGTTGCATCTCTCTACGGCGATCGCCGACAATAACTTATTTTAATAAGCCCCTTCCAGGGCCGCGTGTCACTCAGATCCCCCGCTTCCTGACAAAATATTAATAACAACAATAAACATCTCGGTCAGGCCTCGTGTTGCTAAAAAAAAAAAAAACGAAACGAGGACATGGCACATCATATCTCCTGCAATGCAAATTGCTGCGTTTCCCACGATTCATAAGCAAAGGGGAGCCGGGGTCCTCGTATTCATATTGTCTGCGTTCTCTGATATGCCTCTCATGAGAGCTGCTCCATAATTAAGTGAGCATGCTATATTACACTCATCAAGCAACAGGGACCCTGTGCTCGCTAGCATGGATGATGATACAATAGAAGAAGAAGAAAAAAACCCTAAAGTTACACGGGTGGATATTTTTTTGGGTGAACAGCATCAGAATTGGTGCCAGCACCCCGCTTGGTAGCTCCCAGCCAATCGGACGGCTCTGTGAAAGACCTCTAGGTGTACAATGTGTTGAACAGACGTCCGGCAACAGTCGTGCCTTTGGAGCAATCTGGCCATCTTTCTAGGGCACGGGACGCTAACGGCGGGACTTGGCAGGCAGCACGGGCAGAGATAGCTACAGAATGATTTAGATAGCTGCGACTCTACAACTGCTGATCCATTAAACTTTCACGGGGACTTCATAAATTAAAGCCATGACTGGAAGAACTTGAAAATCCTACTCAATTACTGTGATTGTACAGTATATTAAAGTTTTAACGAGCCCCTGGGCCCTTTTCTCGCTCTAACACAAGTGCGGGCAGCAAGGGAAAAAAAAACACATGGTACCAATTCTGGTCCGATGGCTTTTGGAGGGTTCACATCTGCTGTGTTAAGCGAGACTCTTTTTCCTCCGCCTCTTTACCACCTCGCATCTCTGCAGCGTATGACGCAGCGTGCCACACGGTCGCATGGGTGGGAGGAACGTGGGACCGAGTGAGAGCCGCTACTGCAAAAACCTTTTTATCAGCCAGGCGAGACCTCTTGGTAGACTTGGTGAGTCAACTGATTAGAGTTTTGTCTTCCATTTTAGAGGGGTTGTTTTTGTCTGTCTGTCTGCCCCCCCCCCCCTCCCTCTCCCCCTCTTTGCCTCGTGCGCAGCCCCGCGTTCTGTCATTACCAAGCCAGTGGCCCATACTGCATCACAGATGGGGCAGACAGAAGGGAGAGACGACAGCCCGCTTGCTTTTTGGAGAGACGAGGAGGAGTGTGCAGCTGAGTGAGAGAAGAGGGAGGGCAGCTGAGTGAGAGAAGAAGAAGAAGAAGAAGAAGAAAGGATAGAAGAAGGGAAAATGTAATTTGCCTCCACATCTCTGAAGAAAAAAGACAAGTAGTCTGGTTAAACAAAAGATCACTTTTCCAATATGTTCAACTAAGCTGTGGTTGTAAGCAGGGTACATAAATACTGAATTCTCCTGTGGTGTTAATGCACGGCTTAATAAAGGAAGGTTTATCCTCCCACACTTGTAATTTCTAGAAAACCTGGAGACCGTTGTATTGTCTCTTTTTCATCGAACAGAATAGGTTCAACTTTCTGATTTCCTAATTTATGTCAGCATGTATGTCAGTATCAGGTGATGTAATAATAATAATAGATGTCTGAATTAGGGTTTGATGTTAGCATTCCACACATGAGCGATTTAAATCCTCGATGCGTAGCCGTCTTTAGTTTTAGTTAAAAGTAATATTACATATATTATTTCTAAACAAATATAATCCTCACTAGGAAGAACAATTGGCTGCCGAGTTCCTTTTGTGTGTTGTTCAGCAACTAATATGGATGAATTATATTCCTAATTATGCAACCATAAAGTGTCATCGTGTAACACAACATGGATAAAATGCAGATGTTGATTAAAAACATGATCTGGTTAGATTAGAGCGCCTCTAATCTAGCCCAGAGGGGAAATAGCACTGCAGTCGACAAATAAAACAACAATGTGAGCGAAAGAAAAAAAAAAAAAGAAGAAGAAGAAGAAGAAGAAGAAGAAGAAGCAGATCAGGAGCAGAACTGTCCTCCCTCCCAGCCACTCGGCCCAGTTGCTGCGGAATGATAAACATTGGTTCAGCTCAAATTAAGCCGAGAACATGAAAGGACCTGAGGCTGGGAGGAACATGGGCCGCGGCAGATCACTCCTCATCTCTTCATATGACAGGAATGAATCTCTTCACCCCTGAGAGAGAGAGAGAGAGAGAGAGAGAGAGAGAGAGAGAGAGAGAGAGAGAGAGAGAGAGAGAGAGATCCTCTCTCTTCCTCATCACGCTGATTTAAAAGCTGATGCTTCCCAGCAGCTGCTTTGATTGAGCTAACTAGCAGCTTTTGATAAAAAAAAAAAAACAGTCGCTACCAGCTCCCTGCCTCCTTATTTGCAGACAGGGCAGATTATGCTAAATACATATCAAGGACTTTAATGGCTTAATCATCCTTGTCATCTAGCCACCGGGTTTCCTTAGATACGCCATTACTGATCCCACTGCCATACATGCTGATGCAAAACAGCCTGAATTAACTATTCCACCAAATATATACATATATATATATATATATATATAAAAAATAAATAATAACACCTTGCATGTTGTTGGAAACTGTCTTTTTAGTGTCGGGGAAAACAATAGAAAGAAAGGCGAAGGCTCCGTTGGACCGCGCAGAGAGAGCGTGGTCTCAACAGACGTTTTTCACTTGAAAGAGATTGAGGGGAGACGGCAGGAATCACGGCTTCATCTGGTCCGGATCGGTTTGCCAAACTGCGGGCCTGGTTTGAAGTGTGAACCTGGATTAGGATGAGTTAGTACCAGTAGCAGCCAATTACGCTCCGTGAGGGATTTTTTGCCTGCGTGTGAAACAAAAAGCAGAGCCTTTTTGCTTCATGTGTGTGTTTTTCCTGCTCGCGCGGTGACAATCTCCATGGCAGCCTTATCATGCCGCTACATGCGATCAGTGGGACAACTTTGCCTGGTCATTGGCTCATGAACAAATCGCAAATCACAAGCTGTTTTCTTTTTTTTTTTTCTTTCTTTCTTTACGCCCTCACAATGGCCGCCAGAGGACTGTTTCACTGATCCTGTATGATGGCCATCTGGAGACTTAGAGAGGGAGAGAGAGAGTGTGTGTGTGTGTCTGTGTGTGTGTGTGTGTGTGTGTGAGAGAGAGAGAGGGAGAAGGAACGTCGGCAGGTACGCTCACCATGAAGCAGCTCTGCATGCATCACAGCGACACCTGTTACCGTCTCTCTGTGGGCTTTGAGCTGGTGCCCAGCAGAGCAGACTAACTGTTGTCCCCCCAGGAATGACTAACTACCTCAGCTGTCTGATTCCACATGAACGCAACAGCTGGATGTGGACCGCAACTCTAATCAGGAAGGATTCCCACCAATGAACGATCCACCTGTGATGTGCAATACGACTGCTTTTTAGGACTCAAAATGATCCTCTACGGGCTTTCAGCGGACGCCTGTCGTCCATGATATCATCTCAAATTCTTCTGTGACAGATGAGAGGTTGATACCACTCATGTCTGTACACTGTCAGCTGGCTAGCTTAGCTTAGCATAAAGACTGGAAACTGGAACAGAATCAGCCTAACAGCCGCTCTGAAGCTCGCTAATCAACATTAAAGAAATGTCTCCATTATTTCATCTGTACGAAAGGGTAAGAAAAAAAAAACAATTCAGCATTTTTACAGGGGGTTATGTAATTAATTAATTCTTGGCCCAGGACCAGTAACTTCCTGAAGTCTCCGCTGGTTGCCTGGCAACTAGACCTGGCAAAAAAAATAAATAAAAAATGTCCATGAACTTTTGGTAACAGGCTTATCTTTGGACGGAGCTAACCAGCTGCTGGTCTTACCTTCAGACATGACAGTGGTGTCGATCGTCTGACTCTCGGCAAGAAAGCGAAGGAGTGTGTTTCTGTAGATTCTTTAGGTTCAAGGCTCTGCTACTTCAGATTAAAAACAGTTTCTAGGCAAAAAATTTACATTGGCTTTAGTATTTTAAGTTTGCAGACAAAAAAAAACGGAGGAAAGAATTGTAGACTTTTTCTGAAATCCTGGCTACAACCCTGATCGCCTTTAAGAAGAGTAAAGTGTTTGCATTTTACTGTAATGTATTCTCAACTGCATTTTCAAATGCTACAAGCTACTACTTTGGATACAGCGTTCACCATCGCTTTTCCACCGCAGTGGCAGAGACCAAAAACTAGGATTTCTTCAGCTAAATTGTCTTTTTACAGGATGCGCGGCACACATGTCCTTCGTTTCGTGTGCCGAGGTGCTTACATCACAAAAACAAACACGCTGGCACCGGGGGAGAGGGGGGGGGAAAGTAATGGTGCGTCTAGCTTCATTTTCCAGCACTGCAGTCATGTCTGCCTCTCCCTGCGCTGGCTCCAGGAGGGCCCAGCAGCTTAACAAGCCTCTCGGGGACCCAGACAGCAGAGAGGAGATGATTCTACCTCAGGACACAGTCTGACAGACATACACACACACACACACACACACACACACACACACAAAAACACGCTGGGCAAAGTCAAACAAGTGGGTTTAAAAAAAATGCACATCCACAAGGCTTCAGACGCAGTTTATACACCCGCACAAAGACTCGTGTTCTTTGTTGCCTGGGCGGACTTTGTAGCTATGCGCACAGCAGGGGGGCTCCTGTTCTGTGCTCGGGCCCTTCAATACAACGCCGCCCTCTAATCCACAACCTAAAGCCTAATGAGCACTGCAGCTTCGTGGTGTAAAAATTGGCTGCTTCCAAAAAACAGCCGTGACAGGAGAGAAACCATCCAATCCCCCGCGGTAATCTAACTCCGGTTCAGATGTTTAGAGATTCTGCATAACCACAAGTCACATAACAAGACACTCGTACATGAACAAACAGAGGCCAGAGGAAAGCCATAATCTCATTTGGCATCCGCCAGATGACTTGTTTGCTGCGGAGGTCAAAATGTATACACTGTTCAACCGTAGTATCTGACAGGTGCTGTGTGCCAGGAGAAAACTATAGCGATCGATGAGTATTGATCATCGGTCTCAGGGTTGTGCTCACAATAAGGACGGCCGGATGGGGGATGTGCAGCTCTGAAGCACTGTCGGGTCAGATATATTAAAAACTAAATGCTGCAAGTATAGTGAGCAAAATAACACAAAACATGACTTATTTGTATAATCACAGTAAGCGATTAAGTGGTTTGTAGAGGTTTCTGTCATCATCTGGGTTTTCAACATTTGAAATACATTGAAAGGCTGTTGAAACAATCGTTATATGTAACGTAAATTGCAAAAATCAACCAAATGTAGGTCAGTTTAAACCTTGATAACTATTTCTGTAATTTGAAATGGAAATCATCCAATCAGAGCTGATTAGATTACTGCTCAATACTAATCAAAATGAGTCTGCTTCACAACTAAGACCATGATTATTTATGAAAAAATGTCTCCGTCTTTGGGAAGAAAACAGACGTAATGCTTTTGGCCATTTAAACAGAGAAGACACAGTCCAACCTAACACACCGTACTTTCTTCACATCAACTGTTACTGCTTATGTTCATCATAATACTCCTACAGATGCATCGGAGCTCTAAACAATATCAAGTTCAATTAACTGTGACGTCCAAAATCTTGACTGTAAATACGATGCGACTCTGCAGTCCTACTTGTGTGTGTTGAGAACTCAAGTGTTTGTTGGGGGAAAGTGTGACTCTCTGAGAGGAGTGAGTGATGGTAAGAAGTTAAGGACGGACACATACTCATAAGTTTACCTTCGCAGATCCGGTCTAGCCTCTGCCTCTTCACTTTGTGTTTGTCAGTCACGGACATGGCGTCAAGCACAGCGCGGCACAGGACGGCACGGCTCGGCTCGGCTCGGCACGGCACCTCTCCTCCTCAGCCGCAAATACTGGCAAGGTTCAGAATCCTAGTGCACTGTCAGCACTATTCCCCGGGGCATACCGCCTCGGCACATACACCTGCAGGAAAAGGCACAGAAACAGAACAAAAACTGGTTAAAACACAACACTGGCGTGCACGCGCACACACACACTTTATATATACACACACATTATTGATGTAAAAGCACACACAAAAAAACTTTAAAGGGTCCTTGACTACAAAGTCACTCAGCCTCTAGCTCACAAAGAGCCTGGGAAGCTGCAGGCGATAGATATACAGAGAATCAGTGAATCACACACATTCTCTCTCTCTCACACACACACACACACTCTGATACTGTTGGTGACAAAGTGCCCCATTTGCTCTAAAAAGTGGCAAAGCTTCCACGCTCTAAAAGCTCCACTTTTCCCCCGTTTGAAGTGTGTTTTCTTTCACTGACAAACACTCATCTGAAGCTTCATCTGACTCGTCACATTCCTCATTGATCGCCGTGACATTTGAGGCATCTTGACTCGGATGGCAAACAGCAATCTACCCCCCCCCCCCCCTCCCTCTGATTTTGCCCTCAAAGCCGTTCAAAAACAAAAGAGAGCATTCATCTGACAAATGTCGATGCAAAATGTGAAACAAGCGGAGAGAAGTTGCGAGGAGAGATTCATCGTGTGACAAAACGAAGCCGTGGTTGATGCTGCTGCACCTGAAGGTTGACGGATTGTCGTGTAATGACACATTCAGGCCAATAGAGGGTAGTTAGAATCTACTCAGAGATCCTACTTACACCTCTGTACCATGTAGTGTTGATTCATTGCATCCATATTTCTCCTCATGGGCTCACACAAATACATGTTCTAATGCAAAAGGCAGTACAACTATATTTTGTTATTTTATTTACTTTGACCAGATTTGAGCTGACAACTTTGATCGTACTTGGTGTTTCAGATTACATCGGTAATTCAGGCTCGACAAAGCCTTCAATTCTGTATCGCTGGCAGACACGCAGGCACATATACGTACAAACACATGTTTGTTAGAGAGAAAACAAAAGGGTATGCTTCTTCTTTTTTCTGGCAGTGCATAAAGAGCACAGTGAGGATCAGCATTTTAGCGAATTAAAGTAAAACGATTGCAACACAACGGGATTAAATGTTGCACCGAAAAAACTCAAGATTCCACATCTTTCTCGTCCAGGACCGCAGCCAGAAAGCGCCTCTCTCCGCTCAGAAAAGTACTGACGCCACGAAAAACATCTCTTTCTCTGCCAGAAAGCGTCGGGACAAAGAGATACGACTGGAAGCCTTCGTCAGTCGTTTGTGGGGGGAAAGAAAAGAGGGGACGGAAGACGAGAAGGTAAAAACACCAACACCCTCTGTGGGATCAGGGTCACGGCAAAGATGGTGAGAAAAGCACCTTTGCAAATGTTTTATGAGAAAGGAAAAGCATTAAATCATGTTTTTGTCAGACCTCAAGGATAGACTCGTGTTTTGGTGAGACACAACTCGACACAGAGTATCTTCAGCATGCCTTCTCAAGTCTCAGTCTATTCTGAGGTGAGGATGCTGCACAGCGCGGGTTACTCTCAGGGCGTCTTTCCCACAAGGCATCACTCTGGCTTCAGTATGTGGAAGGCTTCGCCCTCTCACTTGATTCACGTCTGTCCCTCCTCCTTCCTTTTCATGTGTCCATCTCTCTCTGCGGTGCTGCTGCCTCTCAGGTCTCTCTCACACACACACACACACACACACACACACACACACACACACAGACATCAATCAGAGGGCCCTCTACCAGGGCTGTCCTAGTGTGTGTGTGTGTGTGTGTGTGAGAGAGACATAAAGAGTGAGTGCCAGAGAGGGAGGGAAGTAGAGAAAACGAGCGCTCACAGATTCTCCCCAATTCTTATCCCCTCTTCTCTAACCGCCAATTCTCTGCTTGAAAAAAAAAAACCTCCCTCCATGACTTTATAAAACCCAGCCGAGCAGGACCCCCATGCTTTCATTAAAAAAAAATACAAAATGATTCAAAAGAAAAGCTGAAACAAAGCCAGCGGTGCAGCCAGCAGGGCCTGAAAGGGTATTTGGGATTTCTGCACTCCCAATCCAAACACAAAGGTCATATACATGAATCTTAATATTTAAGAGGCATTAAAAGTCAGATGATCGATAAAACTCCCTGCCTGCGGGGCCCGCGGCTCATTGAAAGAGAAACATTTGTGCGCGAGAAGCAAAGACACTAAAACGTAGAAATCCATATCTGTGATGGCCGCCTCTGTCTCCACAAGGACGCTGTGAGCACAACCACCGTCCACCGACTCGGCTCAATGTCAGCCGCACACGGAGACCACCGGTGTGCAGAGGTGGGGGAGGGGCAGGAGCTTCATACGGCACAATATGTAGAGAGAGACAGCATATGTTATATTCTTATCATTATGGCTTATTTTGTTGGTAGAGACAGGACAAGGCAATCTGTTGGGAGGAACCCTCGCTGGTATGGAGGTTATTTCTCAAAAGGTTAATAGAAAAACAAAATGAATTGAGAATTTTCTGTTAATTGGCAATTTCCTTAACTAAGAATTTCCACGATAGATTAATCATTTTGTCCTTTCTTTCTCGGTCTCATGAACTCTTGTTGGAACAAAAGAAAGCTATTTGGAAGACACCACTTTCGGGCTCTGTGAACTTGTGACGGAAAGTAACCGCCATTTGCGGTCTCCGCCCCAACAATTACTGACTTTAAACCGCGAGAGAATGCGGAAGAACTAATTGAATTAATTTGCGACGGCATCTTCTTGTAACGCGATGAATTTTAATGGCCATCCGTCTTCCAACACGGAGAGACAAAAACACGAACGGGAATTCTCTCCGATGTGATTAATTGACTTTGCGGAGAATAAGAAAATAATTTGGTTTGGTAAACAGACACCGCCCCTGACAAGACTCTCATTAGAAAGCGGTGATTACTTACTTTATTACACACTGATCTGAGGCAATCTCACACCGTCAAACAGAGTCATTACAGTTACACAGTTCATGCGCTGACACGGATCACATTCCTTTTTGTTTGAGACGGACGGAAATGTGTTTGGACAGGAGGGAGGCAGGAGTGAGAGCCGGCTAACAGAGCGCCAGTGGATGAGTTTGAGAGACTGAATAATTAAAAAGGTCAGGCTACCTGCCTGCTGTGTCACACACACACACACACACACACACACACACACACACACACACACACACACACACACACACACACACACACACACACACACACACACACACACACACACACACACACACACACACACAGTTCTGAGCGAGGCGCAATGCACACTGGGGCAAAGACTGAAGAGACGAGTCATTTGGGGGGGAATGATCATTTTCCCTGGAACACAGTGTAGTTTGTGAACTAATTGGGTGAATCCATAATTAATTTGCTGACATTAAGCCTCGGGGTCCGCTCCGCTAAGACTCTGAGACTCTACTTTCTAAGGATGTGATGAAGTGCTGCTGGGGGAGACTCTAGTTCTGATGCTTGGCGGTGCCGGTTCTGACATTTAAGGGGCAGAGACATCTGACAGCAATCCATTTCCACACACATGCCGGTTAACTCCCAATACTGTGTGTGTGTGTGGGGGGGGGGGGGGGGGGGGGGGGGGGGGGGGGGGGGGGATTAGTTTAATGTAGGCCTGCGTTCTCTCAATGAAACATTTAAGTGACGGATAAATCCAGAAAATCCATACTCGACATGTTTTCAATTCACATCCAAATCATTTGTCGCCCGGTTGTTCCTGCTTCTCCTCGGGGGAGAAGAAACATCAATGCTGAGCGATATTAAGGGTTCTCACAGCCGTCTGCGGTGCTGATGAGACATTTCGGGGCTTTTTTGACTTAATAAAGCAGAGCGACAGCGCGTGCAGACATCTGCAGCTGAAGCACACTGTAGCTTCAACCGTCACAAAAACAACAGATGATTCTGTTTAAGGGTTAGACACTGAGCAGCTTCTTTTTTTATTTCAAACAGGGCTCATTGTCAGGTGACGCTTTGACTCGCAATTTTTTTTTTAGACACAAATGTCTGCAGAGAGGGTTAACATGCAATTCAAACAGCAATTGCTCTTTTAAATGCTGAATGTGCTTCCTTTGATTTAGGATATTCCCCTCAAACCAGGGAGGCTCTGTTTTTCATATCCCAGATCAAAAACATGGCAGTTCTGAGTGAAATTTGGTGCACGATTCGTCTTTAAAAACAACCAACACACTTCATGTGTATTTATGTTGTTATTTTCTCATGAGCTGCTGCACTTACTTGACTGAAACAATGAATGAATCTGGCACATGTATACCACAATTACCCATCACAGCGTTCAACCTGATGCAGATCCACATGAGCACTTTCTAGTTTGCCTCCTAATTATGATAAAAAAAAAATATCTTAAATAATATGACTAAAAGCTCCAAAGATCAGAATGACGTCGGATTACACGGGAATAGTCTTTTGATTTAGATCTGTTTGAATCGCATTACGTAACCGTAAATCCTTTTACTGTACAACAATCTTTTAGAGCCAATCTCACCACGTTTTCTTTGCGAGTGGCGGGAAACACAGAAAGCACACCGACACTGAGGGGATTTTTATCAATCATCAGATGGAATGAACTCCAAAAATATTTGGACAGTGTTGCATCCTTTTGGGAAAACCGCGCTGTGACTCATTGTGCTGAGCAATGACATGTTTTTGCAGTCAGAGGCAGCGTACTTCTTATCTGCATTGGATGGACAGTTAGAAAGATTAAGATTATCTAACTGGTTATTTTTTTAGTAAGCTGACAAATGATCTCTCATTCAGGGAGATCTGTAGATGAAATCTTTCGATGAGTCGACCGCGCCGCAGCTCTGAAGTCTGTATTTATCTTTCCCAGCTGAAGCTATACGACCTCTTTGAGTTTGCGAGGCAGCGTGTCAACGTGAGTCCTGTGGTAATCCTCGCCAAGACTTTCCAAAAAAAAAAAAAAACAAAGCACTTGCTTCAAGATAGAGTTGGATAACTTCAGCGGTTACTTGTCCTGACTTAATTTCCCAGCGGGGGGTTCGACGGGGGAAATAGTGAGCAGGAGAGACAACTGTTACAAGTTATCTGACAGGGCGCAGCGGGAGAAACGTATACAGCAATATCCATCCCGCGTACAGACGGTTCCTATCCTGTCTCTTCAGAGGCTCGGAAAACGAGAAAAGCGAGTCAAACTTCTGACACCTTCACCCTAAGAGGCAAAACAATATCTCAATCCTCTAAATGTCCTTCAGAAATAACAAACACGGGTCTCAATGACAAAGTTGTTTATACTTTTGATATTGCAATCCATTATTACCCCCACCCCCCCCCCCCCCCCCCCCCCCCCCCTTTTCATTTTCATCAAAAAAAGGCCCCTGTTTTCTTTCCACTAGAGCCCCGTTTGAACAATGGGGGCCATTTTTCCCTTTCAAGCGCTGGAGTTCCTCCAGAGGTAAATCTGTCAGCGCCGGGCCAAAACAAAGAGAGAGAGAGAGAGAACAGGAAGGTGCGGACACCCTGCGGCACCAGCGAGGCTCTACTATAAATATCAACGCACATGCCCAGATCCTCAGCGCCTCGGACTGGGGGGAGAGTGTGATTTCCATCAACTAAAGAGGCCTGTGACAGCGTGGGCAGGTGACAGCTTGACACGGTTATATTTAGCCCGGTGAGCACGCCGAGCTGAACGCCGTCGAACTGCGGAATAGTTAACTAGTGGAATCGGTAATACAAATCGGTAATACAAATCTACAAACAAAGGCCGCCCCTTGCATTCGAAGTTGCTGGAGCCCACCTTGTGCTATTTACATCCGATCAATAAACTCTTCCGTTTCTCAAAGATCCAGAGGCTGAGGTTATCGGTGAGAGCCGCACCAGCCGCAGCTGAAAACGACTTCCCGGCACAGCGGGGGGGGGGGGGGGAAAACGCCTGCAGCGTGCCAACCCGGTGAGCAGAGGGGAGGCGTGGCCTGCCCAGCGAGGGCGCGGTAAGGGCTGACTCGGTGTCAGCGAGAGGCCAGGCTCCGGCTCAGACGGGCCCGCCTGAGTCCGGCTCCCTCTGGGTCCTTCCAGGAAGAGCCCGCGTGATTCAAAGCTTCCTGGTCCAGGAGAATGAGGTGCTTCCACCCCCCCCCCTCAGAATGTGCCCACGAAAACACACTCAGCTCAGCCCCCTCCCTGTGGACGGTGAGACAGCCAACTCGGTGCTGTACTTGGGCTTACATTGGGAGGAGGCCAAGTTAAACAATGTGTTGATAAAGTCCAGAGCAGAATGGTGAGAGGAACACAGAGAAAGAGCATGAGGTCCGGGGGGGGAGGATTCACACAGGCAGGAACATTTAAATATAATCTTTTCGGCTTGTCTAATTTACGTAGTTTTCGAGTCCCATCAGTAACAATAACATTGTACTCACAAAGTTAATTGCAGAGGTCTGGGAACAGAACGACTTCACTGAAAAAAGAAGTCAGACGGAGGAAAGAAAACAATCAAACAATCAGTTTTATACAAAACCCTCAGGTTACAATTTGGAAGCAAAAAAAAAGACGGCAGGTTAATTCAAACGGTGAATGATGGCGACCTCGTTTCTTGTGCCATCGGGCTCGTTGTAAGGATGCCGATGTTTCCGGATCCGAGCAATTTGATTGAGCACATTATGTTATCGTAAGCGGAAAACGATGGGCAAAAAGCACATAATAGACAAACAACCACAATTTGACTTTAAAGGCAGCAACGGCCGTGAGGGTTTTCTGCCCCCCGAGCACAGTCTGAATGGCTATATTTTGGAAAGAGCTGTCGCCAATAACTGACTTTACTGGAGAGCTCCTCTGATGGGCTCTCAACACAAGGTTGGCCTCTCTCTCTCTCGCTCTCAACCACATCCTATCATCTCAGGCTCTACTAATGCGCCATGCTTCCAGGGAGTACTGACACACACACACACACACACACATATATATATATATATATACACACACTAGCACATAGCTCAGTCAATTAGTCCTGGCCCAACCTTGCAGCTGAGAGATAAATGGTGTGGAGTCTCAGCAGGCCTTTGTGTGAAGCTGTGCTCCTTGTCCGCCGTATGTAGAACAGCTCTCTGGAGGAATGCTAGCCCCTCCAACGCGACGACAGACGTGGCAAGCGTCAGGCTGAGGAGGGGCTCCAAGTGCTCTGGATTATATTAAAATATGACCACAAGGACCCCCCCCCCCTTACACCAACTCCCTAATCAGAGCTGGTTTGAGAAGCGAGAGGAGGAGGTGGGGACGTTCTGTTGGGGTGCAGAGCGGAGTATAGAATTCCAGGTCGTTCCACTTACGCCTCATTAACCATTCGTTTGTGCTGTCGAGCTGTAACCTGTCAGCTGAAAGAGATCCGATACAAAAAGACACTGCTGCCACACAGCTGATTCGGAGAATGACCTTTAGTATGTCTGAAACAACACTAGCTTTTTTTCAGGAGTGTTTCTTTTTCCTCAACACGACTGAACAACCCGGAAAAATGGGTCAATTTATTTTTCCTGTGGTCTCTCTCAGTCAGCAAACAACACAATCATTCCATCACGGCCCACATTTGATGAAGAGTGCTACTCCGTATCACTGCCCGTATCAAATCACATTTTTTTTCCTGATGAATAGAGGAGGGTTATGTTATTGTTTTCCAAAAGCTGAACCCCCCCCTCACTGAAACTCAAGGTTGAAACAAAAATATAAATTTCTGGGTGTGAAAAACGGCAAGTTTAGCGCAGACGGAAGGGAAAAAATCTGGGTTTTCATATTCAACGAGCTCAGCGTGGACGGGGTTTTAGCAGGAGGAGGCAGGAGCAGAAAGCCTCCCCTCCATAGGTGTAGTAAATCAAGTGGGTAAGCTGCATTATCTGCAACAACACGACATCCTTTTAACACCTGACACACCCGGTAACAAGCGGCTACCCCCACTGCGTCCTGTTGATATATTATACAAGGCTCCCACTCCTCACTAACTTTTCACGAGATGTCAATCCTATCGGTGCGCACACACACACACACACACACACATACACACACACATACACACACACCTTTAAATCAGCCTCGGATGCCAGCAGGTTGAGGCGGATGCAGGTGTTTATATGAGAGCGAGGGGGCCTTTTCCATTGATGGCAAGCTACACACACACACACACACACACAAACACACAATCACACAGCAAGGTGAAAAATTACAGTGCGGGTCTGGCGGATTAACTGCGGAATAAAAGTGCTGATGGGCAACAAAAGGAGGAAAAACAGCTATTCATCACCCTGGCACAGGATCAAACTCACACACTTCTGAGATGCCCGCCTTGAGTCATGGTGCAGCGCCGGTCTGGTGGCAGCTCCACAGATAATGCTGCCCTACCTGAATGGATTAGAGCACAGGAGCAGCCTCTCTTTCCTAAAAAAATGGAGCGCGTTCCCCCGCATCTCCTCAGCGCTGAAGAAATCTGTTCATATGTGTTCAACAACTAGACTGAGATTTTTTTTTTTCCCCCGTTTTTTGTGAGTGTTTTTCTGGTTGTTGTTGTTGAGATCATCAAGCATGCAGCCGAGGTAATTTTCTCAAACGAATGCGGTCGCTGTGTTTTTTGCTGATCCTGCATTTCCTGCAAATTGGGGGGGGGGCATCTTTGTGAAACTTAAATCACTTTTTTACACCATTAGCGCTCCATGCTGCTCTTTCAACTTACACTCCAGGCACGCACATTCAACATTTTTGGATGATATTCATGCAATATAATATGTCCAGAACAGCTTGCCGTAGATTCTCCAAGTCACTCAACTGGGTGGAGGAACATCATTCACCTTCAGAACTCCATTAAAATAATGATCATACTTCAAACCTTTCAGTGACCTCGCGCAGAGGGAGGCATTGTCCTCCTGCAAGACATCGCTCCCGTCAAGGAAGAAAAGGACTGAGACAGTTTCATCTTGCCATCTTGATCCAAACCTGGACCTACTCAGCATTTATATACATGGCACATAGAGGTATGCAACCATCTGCATTAGTGATGCTCCTCTAGAAATTCATTCAGGTTCTTCCGACAATCTTCCACCTGTTTGTCAAATGGTGCTCCGTTGGATTTAGCCAATTACTCATCCAATCAGTGTCAAGGCTAGTCTAAAAATGACTATCAAGAGTTCTCGTTTGGTCCAACCAACAGTCCAAAAAAGCAAAGAATCAAACAAAGAGAACCATTCGAGAAGCGCTCATCAAGCAGTTTTGGCTCGACGAGTGACGAATAATTAATTGGTTATCAATCAGTTAATCAACTGATCGTTTCAGCACCAACATGCGCTGAATGGAAGCTCTGCAATCTTCGCTCTACAAGCTGCCATCTGTTACAGTGTTGGCGTCGTCTCTCAAAGACCAATCAAAGCGCCGTTTTATCAACAATCTGAACATCAAAGGGGGGCTAATAAAAACCATTAATATGAATATAATGTCATCAGCTTTATCTTCAAACCGCTGAGAGTGTTGTGTAATATCAGCGCTCCGCTAGATAGGCCGTTTAAATGCATGAAGCCCACGGTCTCGTGTGAATAGGGTACGTAAAGATGTGTGTGTGTGTGTGTGCAGAAGCCGCTCAATGGGAACTCCTCCCAGGCCCCGACAGTACAACGCCCGACACAACGGGGGAGGAAATGCCATGCAAAAGGATGAATCATGGGATTGTACCCGCACACAGAGGAGACACACTGACCGCCTCAGGGCTCCGGGTCACTTGTGTTGTCTGAGCAGCGGCGACTGACACTCCCGACACAAACGTCTCACACACACACACATGTACACAAGCAACTTCTTTTTCTTTTTACAGTTTTCTAAAAACCAGATACCCTCCTCTGTTTTTTGTTTTCATTCATGAAACAGTTGCTGTCAGAGAGAGCCCCCCCCCACCCCACCCCTCCCATGAGAATCGGCGGTGGCCTCCATTTCAACTCAGCGGGTCACGGGGGTCGCTGCGCCTTTTAAAGAAGAGAAAGGCCCCCGTCACAGCGTCACAGCGCCGCAGCGCCACGTTCTCTCTCCTGTCGGCCACAAAATGTCTCCCGACACAAAGCTCTCGTATCAGCGCACTCCCACAGCACCGCCAACAAATGTGACCTCCTTTTTATTCTCTCTCCTCCCACTGCTAAAATAAAAGAGAAAGAACTTTACTCACCTCTACCTTGCCAGCCGAAATAAAACAAATACATGAAATCAGGGTGTTCTGCCACTCATGCCAGACCACAAGCAGAAGTAATGTTTTTTTTCTCTCCGCTAACTTCCACTCGAGATAGTTTCCATGTTACAGTTTAAGGTGACGGCTTCGACTTTATACTCCTTGTGTTCCAGGCCTGGGGGGAAAAATGCTTTTCACTGTTTATCTTTGGCTGGCTGGTCTGAGCCAAGGTCTGTGAAACACCGCAGAGAGCCGACGCTGCCACTTCTCAAACATACTGCAGGAAGAGAAATAAACGAGTGCTTTTGCAGAGCGATGCCGTGTCTTTGAACACAGAGTTACAAATGTTGGACAGGATTGAGGTTAATTAGACCTTTCTGCTTGAGCTGCACTCGTAATTCCAGATGACTTGATTGAATGTCTGCACTTGAACTCAAATGATGTCAGCGGTTCTTAATTAATCGGTTCATCGTTTTAGTCATCTATCAAGCAAAGATGGCAAACATTCATCGGTTCCTTTGTTTAATCTCACGGTCGATTACATATCTTTAGATTTTGGACTGTTGGTTGGACAAAACGCACACGTTTAAGACGTCACCTTGATGTGTACAAAGCTGTGTTGGACATATTTGACATCTATAGACCGAACAATTAATCTGGAAATAACCGACAGATTAATCAATATTGAAAATAACGATCGGCTGCAGCCTCTACATCTTCAGTCACTCCTGTGTACACTGTGTGGTAGAATATGCTAACAGAACTAATAAGGTCTTCTGAGGTGTGACCCCATCCATCTGCTCCCAGAACACACACACACACACACACACACAGCACCCCCACTCACCACACACAGAGGTCTGCCCGGATTAAATGAAGTGCATGGAGAGCCGGGCCCCCATTACTCTGCAGAAGCCACTTCACTGGTTGCTTTACTAGCCGGCGTTTCCCCCCCAATTATAAAAGCACAGGGCTTAAGTCAGAGGTCAGCGGGGGGGGTTGGTAGGGGTCGGCCCCTTGTGGGGATGACCTTAGCGAACTTGGGGGGGGGGGGGGGGCAGGGCGCGACCGAAAGGCCATGAGGTGAGAGTCCAGCTTAGGGGTGTTGAAATAGATGAGGACTTGTGTGTAGCTTTGGCTGTTGTGTGGGGAACAACAAAGACACGCAAGTGGGTTTTTTTTGTGGGTCTTTTTCAAGAGAAGAAGAAACCTGATGCTGCAGGAAATACTGCTGGGAGTGGACACTCTTTTAGCCAAATTAACTTCCAAAGTAATGGGGGAAATACAAGAGGGAGGAGGAGGGCGAGGAGGAGGGAGAGGAGGATGGAGGAGGAGGGGGTGGGGACAGTGTGTAGAGTAGGTGACAGGCAGGACAGTGGTGTGTGTGTGTGTGTGTGTGTGTGTGTGTGTGGGGAGGGAGGCTTCCATCTCTGCGCCAAAAATTAACAATTCCACCCCGCGCTGAGTCTGCACGACGTTGAACGCATGAGACGCATGAATTATTGTGCGGAGAGGGCTGAATTAACTCTATATATCAAGTGGAGTCAAAATAGTTCAGGGGTGAGGGGGGCTGTGTGCCTCAGCTGACGAGGGGGGGGGGGGATAAGTGGGTGTGCGTGGGGAGGACGAGGGGGGGAAATAAAAGTAACTCAGCATTACTATCTCCTCCCATTAAAGTTAACCACTTCTCCCTCCACAGAGCCGTAAAGCTGTCAAACTGACCTCGGATTTATTCTGCCCTTGCCCAGGCTCCTGTCCTAACTGTCGCATGCCTCCAATTAATTTTTTTTGTGTGTGTGTTGCTCTCCATCCCTTCCCCTGTAAATGTAATGAGATTGCAGCGCCCGAAAACTGCTGACTCCCATTAATGCACAATTCCTGAATAATACCGAAAGCGGGCCGCAAGAGGGGAGAGGATGCTCGCTCGCCCCCCCAATAATGGCGATTTAAAAAGTGCACAGTTTTGCCTGAGGTGTAATTAACATTATTCATCGCGGCGGTTTTCACATCTGCACACAACGGACTGAGTGAAGCTCAAAGCGGACAACACCGACTGTGATGTATGTCGGACTCTCTGTGACAGATCCAGTACAATCATCAGATCTGACCCATTCGTCCTCCTACTCTTCCCCCACACTCTCGGCCGCTCCTTCCCGCAGAGGCGGAAGTTGTCTCGATAAAAGGAACGTGCAGCTGCGGCGAAGAGGGAGAGGAAGTCCAGGAAAAGCCCTTTTCAGTATTCACTACAACGGCGAGCGGCTGAGGCGAGCAGGTGAGGAGATCAGATAAGAGGGAAATGCCTGCAGTTATTGCATTTGGCATCGCAACCTGCAAACAAGGTCAACCGCGGGCTAATTGAGTCGAGGTTTTAATTACCCCGATCATAACCTTCATACGCAACCGGGAGACGCACAGAGCCACGCCGCCTATTGGCCAATGGTACGATTGAGTTGTGGGGGGGGCGGGGGCTGCAGGTGCACAGCGGGGGGGTGGGGGGGGGATGAAATAGACTGTTTTTGGTCAAAGCTGAGCGCAGCTGGCAAGTGTTGGTGTGGAGGGACTTTATTACCCAATAAACTATCCGAGACAATTCACTCACACCGTCTTCTGTGGGCAGCAAAAGCCCCCCCCCCCCTCCCCTCCCCTCCCCCCGATTCAATTACTGCTGAAGCTCAACATGGAGAGCCCGAGGAGACCGGCGAGGCTCCACTCATTGTTCTTCGTGTCACCTTCCTGAGCACAAAGTACAGCGGCCCAATGTTCTCACACTGCCGGAGCTAAATGAAAGGAAACTCCGCCGGTTGGAGACGAAACCCAATACGTGAGCGTAACACCCGGCAATCTGAAGATTGATATGTTCTCATGGGCGACTAATAACTCTTTTGTCAGTAGAAATAGAGGATTCAGGCACGCTGCAGTGATTGATTGACATGTTGGGGACAATTAGAAGCTCAAGGAAGCGAGAGTTTCTTGCTTGTTTTGTTTGTCTTTTGTTTGTGTACTTGGGAGAAGATTCATTAGGCCCCTGCATGGAGGATTTGAGGTCTGCGGAGCGAGAGGGACCCAGCCCAAGTGAAGCATGTCAAATTAGGAGGAGAAAAAAAAAATCAAGCCGCTGCTACTGGGACTCATTAGAACCTCAACAAACACGGCATTTTGTTGTGTATGTGTGCGTCTGCCTCCTCTCATAAAAACAGAGTAGCGCTGCTTTGTGTGGTTTTAAGTTATTTTCATCATAGCAGTTTGTTTTATGAGGCAACCGAGCTGAGAGACTCTCCAAACAACTTTAATGAAAGTGAGGATCCAGTGGCCTCCTGGGAACCAAAGTGCTAAGCCGATGTGCCGACAGAATAACCGACGTGTTGTTAAATTAAAAGTATCAGGTGGCTTAAGTAAAGCACCCAAGTTTCCCAGCTTACAAAAACAACAAGGACACCAGAGCCATTGATGCACAGCACCTCTGTGTGCATCTGACAAGCAGGGGTCGACTACATAACACAGAGATGAGGTAATACAAGTTATTGAAACATGGCAGTTATTAGGTTTTTAACACTGTAACTGTGGCTGCTGGATATTCTGCTATAATTAGATGGGACATGAAATAATAATGTAACATGTAGCAAGTTCCAGCAGTTCAATGCCATTTAAAAAATAAATCCCCCCCCAAAGAATTGACACAGATATGCAGGATTATTGTCTTTTGGTCAATGTCAATGTGTTTTTTAAGAACCGTAAGCTTGGAGTTAACTTCCACTTTTTGTAAAGTGAATCGCACACCAGCAAGTCAAACATCTCATCTGAAAGAATCTCATTGTGAATGATAAGAGTATTCCAAACATAACAAGTCATCAGTCTAACTCACTGCGCTCCCAAAGTGCTTTGTTTCCCCCGTCACAGCTCGACACACACAAGGTTATCCTCTCAGTGTACGCACAGCTAATGGCAGCAAACGCACATGCGTCCGCGCTGCTGCGTTCACAATCAGCAAGGACACCGCTGAAAGCCCGCAGCCTGTTCAACGTTGTTAAACCCACGGACGCACTCTGAAGTTTTAGAACGGACACAACCGACCAAGTAATACAGCCCATAAAATACAGTATAGACCCCTGAAGATTTAATGCCGCTGCGACTACTCAGTGAGCCCAGCTGTGATGGTAAAGGAGGAGGGGGAGAAATTCAGAAACACGCAGAGGAGAAAGTCGGAGTGCTTCCTCAGCTCAGCCGACAACATGCCCTTTACAGGGGCCACCAGGCACGGCAGAGCCGGTAATATACGGGATTTACATCCCGCCGTACTTCACCCTCCCGCGATGAGAAAGGGGAAGTCCAATTTGTTATTGGAGTGGTGGAAGAGAAATCTGCCAGCGCACTGATCTGTGGGGTTAAAAGGGAAGCTAATCTATCCCCGGGCCCCTCCACGCCGGGGCCTTCAAACGGCTCACTTCACCACAGAGCCGCTGCAGCACAACAACTCCCAGCGCCTCGGCGATCATCCCAAAGCTTAACCCTCCGCTCCTCTCTGTGCGTCTACACCTGTGTGATGTCTCCCCCCCCCCCCCCCCCCCCCCCTCGACAGGCATGGAGGTGTGGCGTTTCCTGTCCCCGTCTCTCTCCCCCCTCTGCCCCTCCCTCACACCCCTCGCTCTCTCCTCCCCAAGTCCTCAGATCATTTCAAAGGGGCCCCGGAGATCAAAGCTGGCCCTTCTTTCAAAACGGACGGGAATGGGGGATGTGTTTAGAGAATCATTTATTAGAATTTTTTTGGATTTTTTTTTAAAGACCCCCACCCCTCCTTTCCACTCTAGTTTCTGTCCACCCACTATTTCCTTTCCCCCTTGCTATCCCCACCCTGCTCCCGCTTTAGGCAGCTTTTAATATGAGGAGAGAATAAGCTGGTCGTCGTCTGCAGGCGACGGATGGGCGGGACGGGCCTGGGGAGCGTAGTTCAGCTACACGGGAACACTTGCGTCTGATGGATTAACCCCTCCTGCACCGACATACCAAGTGGTGCCTGAACATGTGTGTGTTAAAATGACAGACGGAGGCCTCGTTAGACTTGATTTAGGAGGTTTGGTGGGCTATGCTTAAAGGGTATGCCGTTACTGCTTAGCAGCGGAGCAAACAACAAATCCATCTTCCTGATCTGCTCATTGTCTCTGAGAGATATTACAACAGACAATGTGGAGCAGCGCAAACCATATATATATATATGGAGTGATTACATACATAACACAGTTCACATCCTGTGCTAAATCACGGTTAGTGTCAAATGCATTCCGTCTCTCGCTCTCATCACACACACACACACACACACACACACACAGACACACACACCTCAGCTGACCGGCCTCCAGCAGGAAGGGTGACCCTGTGAAAGGGCTCCGTCACAGTCCCTGCCCAGCAAATGGACTGAAGCTTGAGGCAGCTAATGGCATAATGAGCCTGGAGTGACATTTTTGGCCACGGGCTCAGGGAAGGCCCTGGACAGAGGCTATGCACGTACACGTACACGTACACACACACACACACACACACAAAGGATGCTGATGGTGTGTCCGTAGTCTCCATCATTCTGACACTGTCTCCTAGTTACCCAGTGATGTGTGTGAGCGGAGTGTGAGCTGCTGCTAATGCCATTTCCAAGAGTTTCATTTTTCATGATACCCTAGTTTTGGTCATCTTAGCGAAATTTAACTTTTTTTTATAAAAGTATAAATTGTTTTCCTACTAAATGATACATTATATTTAGTAGAAAAAAACAAATTCTTAAATGCGTAGTTCAAGATTTTGGGAAAAAACAACGACTCTTATTTATTTTCTTCGCAATTCTCTTGTCTGTAGGAAAACGCTACAGCCAGCTAGCTGAGCTTATCATAAAGACTAGAACAAATAACAAGAATAACAAATTGTTCATGGACTAACGTGATAAAAAGTTTGACACCCAACCGGACAACATTCACAGAATCTAGGCAGCGGGAGCCTAACATGCAGTCTCAATGTGGTCTGTCAAGGCTCCACATGCATTCTGCTGGGACCGGCTTCACTCGCAACTCTGCTTTACAACAAAGGACTGACAAGCGACTGAGTCACTGAGTCATCGACATGAACCCTAACCCTACACCTCTCAAACAAGAACGTACTTGAGATGACGCAATCCTGGAGTCAAATTACATTTACATTCATTTAAAAAGCGTCCGTAATCAACATTTCATATTTCATCCTAATTGTATCAAATAACAATGTGAAAGGGCTTGTTTGTAGGGATTAACATTCAGAGAATTGTCACCTGAATCTGCATCTCCCCTCTGCTTTACAGATGTAACGCTTTAGCTCCTCAGCACACAACTTTAGCTTCACCCTCACAGTGTCGGGGCGCAGCGGGCAGCTGTTTTCAGACAAAAAAAAAGAAAGAAAAGCTCTTAAAACCCACAGTACACTATCTGCTCGCCACCAAAAAGCAGACAGACACCGTTGGTGAACACAGTGGAACATTTAGCAGCTAAACAGCCAGAAAGAGACCGAAAACAGAGCTGAAAAAAGATTGAATAGTGGATTAGCATTCACCAGACAAAACCAAATATTATTCCAAATGCATACTCGTGTTGCTCGGTGGGTGCTGGATGTGTGAATAGGCGAGAGTTCCTCATTAAAACCTAAAAGGAGATCATGTGTCAACGTGTGATATCAACTCTGCTTAAATCTCATACCAAACACACAGTCTGTGAGATAATGGCTGGCGTCACCCAGCTAACTGACATTTGACAGCATGCCTGCTCTGAAGGACTCACTCTGCAGCGAGGATGCTGCAATCTCCAGTCCATCCTTGGCAGTAACTGAGAACGCAGTCAAATTCCCGGGCTGGAAGGTTTGACAGCCTCCCTGCATGTCAGGCTTAATGTATTTTCTGTTTCAGTTATAGATGAGCAGGGAGAGCGGATTGTTTAGCACAGGTCTCAGAGCCCCTGCAGCCTGTGGAATCAGCCATGATGTGGGCTAAAGGTTCCCCTTTCTTCCCTTTTCATTCTCTGACCTAGATATGTGTGTGCGTGTGTGTGTGTGTGTGTGTGTGTGTGCGTGCACTGGTGTGGATATGAGCTCTCTATGAGAGTGAATATGCGCTGGGTGGTCCTGTCTGGATTCATCGTAGGCTCTGGCTATGAGCCAATACCTTCTGCCCGATTCACCTGGGACGCTCTCACGTCTTTGAGAGCTTTGGTAGCTCTGTTCTGACTGTCGAGGAGAGACATGAGAACCGGACCCCACACAGGGAAGAGAGAGAGAGAGGGAGAGGGAGAGAGAGAGAGCAAATTAAACACAAAGAGACAAGAGGGAAGAGCCCAGATGAGCCGTAGAGTCTAGTCGGTCAGGCAGAAGTGGGCCAAGCTGGTGTTGCACTCAGGAGATGACACACATACAGGCTACTCCAATGACTGGAGACAAGCCTTGCAGTCTCTCTCTCTCTCTCTTTCTCTCACACACACACACACACACACACACACACACACACACACACACACAGAGCCAGAGTCCCCTGGGTCCTGGTTCTCCAGCGCTGCATGCTGATGTTGTGAAAAATACAGCTCAAACATCAAGCTGACTAAACAAGAAGAAGACGTCTTAATTTGGGGCGGGGACGAGAGGAGGCGGGGCGTGAGGGTGACTCCAGGAAATGACACGTCGTTACCCGACGAAGCCCGACATCGTGCATCAACATGAGCAGAGACGTAGAGCGGTTGTCTTTAAAAACGGCGCAAAATAGTGAAAAACTGTCCAAATAATAACGAAGCCCAGAGAGACATCTTCAAAATACCTTTTTTTATTTTCTTTGAGCAAGAGTCCAAAACCCAAGCCGTGAAAACATGCGAGGCACTGTGGCCACTTAGTGCGGATCACAGGAGCCGGAGGACAATGGCCGCCTCTTAGGCACAGGTTAATGGAGCCTTCCAGAGGGCACCCCTTTTGGGCCTCCCCAGGTTAATTACAGAGCAACGTACCGACAGGCCGCCAAGTTCATTTTATGCAAAGCAGACAGGTTGCAGAACTTGTGCTTAGCTTCCACATGTCCATGGAAGGAGCTGTATCCTCTGCACCGGTCATCCAATCAGTGTGTAAAGCCAGAGCTCCTCTGTCACGATGATAAACAAAAGGCAGATTTGGCCCACGTGTCGCTACCTGCACCCTTTTGTTTATGTCCTTATCCTGACAGCAGGCCACCATGCTGTTATTTTTTGCCAAAAAAAATATGAAATTCCCAATAGTCAATATCTGAGGAGAAACAATAACAACCTCCAAGATAGGCACCTGTAGCAACATGACAGGATTGATAGCAGATGCACTGGGATGTTGGAGTGGGATGAATCCCTTTGCGCGTCAAACACTCAGATTTGCTAAAGCATTCTCTGGTTTTTATTTCTGCCACGGTAAGATAAACTCTATCTCCCTCATCTTAAGTCCACTTCACACTCCAGGACCCTTCAGAGCGGCTGCATTTTGGCCACAGTGGGTTGGACGCGAGAGGGGTCACACGATGGCTTAAAGTCATATTTTACTTTCGAGTATCTCACACTCACACCCACCCCTCAGAACCTGGTAAACAAGACTGTGACACCACAACAACAAGGCGCTCCTCGCTCTGACCAATCCCTATATCCCTATAGCTCCTAGTTGGGCAAACATAGGTCTCCTCTACAGCAATGCTCCATGTTAGTTCTGCTTAAAAACATGACCGATGAGCGACATGCATCGGGGGTGCAAGAAACGGGGAAAATCCCCCTTTTTTCATTTCACCACGATGGCAGAACTAGTGTAGAATTCAGACCACAGGAAGTGGGCGGGGCTGAGAGTTACACATTTAAGGAGGGGGACTGAAGGTCTGGGGATTAATGTGGTTCTCCAAGTTTTCTTGAATCCTCTTTTGGGATGCACTGCGAGGGCAAAATAAACCCAATGAAAACACATCTTCATAGACTGATCTGACATAAGAAGAATTTAAATGGCTCATAATTACAATACTGGTTTATTAAAGCCATTTATCTTCAGCGTT